>NC_046606.1:9658396-9799144 GCF_011750605.1 Drosophila busckii
AACGAAAATCCATTTTGTTGCGCTCTAATTTCCCAACATCGATTCCCGTTGCTTACTGCATTAATCCCCATGATGGATGCGCCCCAGGTGTTAACACTAATCCCAGCAGTGCCAGAGTCGCTCCAGTCGACTCGAGTCAGTGGGGCAGGTGAGCGGCATCTGAGGCAAATGCCGCGCGCGCTATTTCGTCTCAATCAAAGCAAACGTGATCGGTTAGTGTCCACATCAATATGAAGTGTTCGTCTGTCTGCGCGGCGGCAAGTTGGTTAGAAGGTGGAGGAACAGCCGCCCCGCCCTCGCCGCCCTAAATTGCGTACGTGACAGTCATTGCGTGCGGCTGTCGGCTGTTGAAGTTGCTCGCTGCATTTTCATTATCATGTAAACAAAGCGATAACTCAGCCTGTCGACAGCCAGCCAGCCAAACAGACAGACAGACAGAGCAACAGCAACAGCAACAGCAACAACAATGACTACAGTTGGTTATTATTGACTTAGCCAATGCAAGGTGTCCAGGCTTCAGCTCCAGCTTGAACAGTCTTGAATTATTAACTACGCACACACGTGAGCATGAGCATGTGTGTGTCCTTCAGCTCCTTCTGCTCCACAGCCACACACACACTCGCTAAACGATCGTTTAGCACTGGAATTCGGAATTCTGAATGCCCCGCGACCTTTTGTCTGAGTTATGAGACATCCGTTGATTTATGACATTGAATGCTTGCTTAGATTTCCGATGATATCTTCACACCGCTTCAGCTGTGGTGCTGGTGGCTACCAGTAGGGGAACTACATAAGTCTTCCTCGCCCAGGCAATTGAAATTGTCATGCATACGCTTAAGTTGTTTGTCTTTCACATGCTTCTCCAATAAATTGTACGAGTGTCGCGTTGTTTTTTTCTTTGGAATATTAAGTTACGTTTCAGGGTTCAGAGCGTGAAAGCCGAACGCTAATATTTTAATCTAAGCGCCAGAAGTCACAAATAATTCACTCGTAGTTGTAAATAAATAAAGCTTAGATTCCAAGACAAATTGTAATTTATTCACTTTTGAAATATGACATAAATACATGCTTACTGTTTGAATTTATTTCCAATTTATGCTATGATTAGATATAAATAATAGTGATGTTATCATTTTAAAATACACAAATTTCAAGACAAATGGAATAGTTTGTACTACAAGAGTTAAGTATTTAAATTTAAATTAATAAATAATTTAATGCTGATATATGTAAATATTTATGGCTTCCAATTTATTTGAATATTCAACGGATAACACTGAACAATAGGATGAAAAACGGATGAGACACTGGATACAAAATATTTCATACAAATTAAATTCTTTTAAGAATTCGTATAAATAAATATTGTTGAGTTGTTATTTTTTTTTAATTATTTTTGCTTAATTTCTGATAATTCTGCTTGCGAATTTTTAAGATTGCTCCAAGTTTTATGATAATTTATTTTATATATACATAAATAAATAGTTTAAGTTATAAAACTTTTCCCTAAAATAAATGTAAAATGCAAATTTAACTCAAGTCAACTGGCAATTAATTATTTATTTATTGTGGCAATGCAAATAAAACAAACTTTAGTACGCAATGTTTCGCAATTATTATCGGCGTCGACGTCGGCGTCAGCGTCAGCGTCATGATCATTAGTTGCTGTCAATGGCCACCTGGCTGCCCACCTGGCCATTGTAGCGCCGCCGCCGCACACAGGCAAAGGAAAGTGTAAGTCCAAGTTGCAACTGCCACAACAGGAGGCAGCTCCACCGTCTGCCCCGCGCGCCTCTCGCGCCTCAGAGCAAATTTTATATGTAGAGCGAATTTATGTACTCAGCATTTGCATAAAACTAATTTTGCCAATGCGAGCAAAACTTAGCTGGCAAATACTCACACTCATGTCCACGCCCCAAGCCCCCGCACCACCCCCAGTCACCAAGCCAGCGACAAGGCTTACATAACTGGCCGCCGCCATCCAGAGAGAGTGAGAGAGAGAGGCGGGGAGCAGACCGGCAACACGACTGCGTGATAACGCCGGATCTGTTTGCACTAGGTGTTTGTTTCCCCTGCCCCCCATCCACCGCTCTTCACCTCTTTCTCTAGCTGCCTGCTCTCTAACTCATTCAAGCTGTTTTTCGAAAATGGATTAGCGTGGGTTCACATGAACCGACCAAATGTTTGGGTTTCATAAAATCTGACATGTTGCCCCACTTTCCCCCGCTCCGCTCCACAAGCATTTTTGCCACTGTCTGCTTCATTTGTCCACGTTGGCGTGAATAAATATGAAGCCCCCAGACGCAAACAGCGCTTTGGTATTAGCTTTGTGTTTTCTTATACACTTTGCACCCACAAATGCCAAAGGGTAGCTGCAAGTAGAGCAGGCAATACCAAATTTATGTTTCTATTTAATTACTTTTAACTGCTTATACCAGTTTGATAGCCAAAGTGTGTCTCAAGTTGGTTGCATCCACTTTTAGCTATGCGCTTGTCTTTTTTTTATTGCTCTGTTTACAAAAGTTCCCGCCAAAAGCGCGAAATTTTTGCAACGTTGCTGGCGACAGTTTGACAAAAAGTCGTTGCACGTGCTCCGCCGCAGATGCCACATTTGCTTAGTCTCAGTCCCGTTCCCATTCCCATTCCCGTTGCCGTTCCCGCTCCCGTTCCCCTGGCTGCTGGTGCCTGCACCAAGTGTCGCCGACTTCGATGTCAACTTACGACAACCGCCTCGAACGGGCATTTTCAATTAAGAGCAAGGCCAGATACGGCGGCTTCCCAAGTGGGCTGAGGGTTGGGGAGGGTCCAACCTGGCGCTGTTGCCGTAACCCGACACCCAGCGGCGAGGCCATTGCCTGTGTATCCAACTCAGCTCAGTTGTTGCTCCGTTGCCTTATCTCTCTGCATTGGGCGCGCAAACCGACAAATGCCGAGTTGCAGTTTTTATCGCTCCGAAGCGAAGGCATCCAAAAATATTTGGCAAAGGGATCCGTGGAGGGGGACACCGATTTTGGTTTGTTTGCTTTTGTTTTATGCAGCGCTTTGTTTGTAAACAAGCGAAATGAAGGCAACTTTGCTGATGTCCCATTTTTATATTCATCTCGTTTTATTTTTTTTCGGCTAGACCACATCAGCAGTAACTGATTTTGGATAGTGATGAGAGCGGGGGGGAGAGCAGTGACACTTTTTGTAAGCTCTGCAGACAGTTGGGAAATGCTTAAGCAAAAGGCACAGGCAATTGATCCTCTTACTAAATACAAAAATATATTATTTACACAATATTATTAAATATAGATTAAAGCTGCTTATGTGTATTGTAAATTGATTTGATATTCAGCTATTCAGTATTTTATTTGCTTAGTTTTAAGGCTCTTGCCTCATCTATAAAAATCTTCAGGTTTGTGTGAGTGAAAAACCCTTGCAAATAGATTTTTCCCACACATCTATTGATTGCATATTATTTATGGAGCAAAGTTGCCCTTAATTTTCAGTTGCCATTTTTTTTTTTTTGGGGCTACCTCGATCCGAAATTGCGACGTGCGTGGAAATTCAATGCAAATTCACATTTTATTAGCCCAGCTGCTTCAGCTTGTTGTCCTCCCACTACTTGTTCGACTGTCGCTGGTTTTTATATTTATTTATTTTTGATTTGAGTGCCAGCGGCAACAGCCACAGCATCCAGTTCAGCTCGGCGCAGAGTTATCTTTGTGCCTACGACACGGACGCGACTCGAACGGGGGCAAGAACTATAAATTTAATGCCGTGGCAGAAGCCTCGACTTTGAAACGATTTGTTACGCATTTCGTGTCAACTATGAATAAAATATTGGAGCAACTCAAAGCCACAGAAAAAACAGAGAGACACACACAAGGGATGAGGCATAGAAAAGAAAAAAAAAAAACAAAAGGCTACTAAAAAACTTTCAATGAACATTTATCAAACTAGGACGCATAATTTACATTTTATTAAAAAATTGCTTCGAATGGGGATAGATGGCGAATATATCAGCGTTCGGTTATGTGGGGATGAGCAATGAGCTATGCGCATTATAACTGATGTAAGTAATAACATTAGCTGATATGTTAGATTAATAAGCGCACTGATTATGATAAAAGTTTACACACTTATAAGCCAAGTAATGGTTTCGAAGCTTCGCTTGGCTAATATGCCTCACACTTTTTACTGTAGCGCATGCAGACTGAGCTAAGTATGTCCTTGTTACAGTTCTGACGCGACAGGCCCACAAATCAACCGAAACAGATCGAAACAAAAGTTTACAGCAAGAAAAAAGAAAAGGGAGCATGTTGAATGAAATTCCAGCCCAGCTTACCCCATACCCGAAATTTTCTTGTACTTTGCCAACCCACTTGCGGTCACTTTCAATAGCTTGTTAGGCAGGACCCCCCCCCCCCCCCCACCGATTGACTTTTCTTTGCGTTTTATGAATGGCAGCCAGCTTAGATTTGGGTAGCTGAAAACTTTGTCCTTACCCCCCCCCCACTCACCGATGTGAGTGTCTCCGGTAGTCGTCAGCACGAAAAATGAAAACGCATGGGCACGAAATTTCCGCTTCCGTTTCCCGTTGGCTGTCAAAGTGGCCCAGAGTCGAGACTACGCCAATACATGCGTAAAATGTGTCGGATACGCATGGGAAGTGGGCAGGGTGGGACACGAAAAGTGTGTGTGACAAACTGGACAAAAAATAAAGAAGCAGCCATGGGCATGGGCATGGGTACATCTCTTTGTTCGGCGTTCGGCGCACGCCATTCAAGTGCGGAAACGGAAGCAGTTCCAAAGCACACAGGACACAGCGCCACAATCCAAACACAATAAGCGCTTCATAAACGCCATTTTTCAGCAACGTCAAGGATAAACACACACACACACACATACTGAGATAAACACGCACCGCAGTCAGCGTCTGAAATTGGGTCAAGTTTGTCAGAGTGTGTGTGCGCTTTATAAACGGGACACAGTTTTTTCCACTTGAGACAGACAACGAGCCAACAGCATGCACTACAATGAAGAAGGGAATCCTCACACTCACACACACACACACACACACACACACGTATGCGAGGCGACTTTTCTTGTTAGCCATGTCGAGGCCAAGCAGTTGCCAATGCCACTTGGGCTGCTTGGGCTCGGGTAATGGGTTTGTTGTTTGCTCTGCTCCGCTCCGCCCCGCCAGACCACGCCCACTTATAGCCAAGCACTCTCGGCTGTCTGTTCATCATTTGGCAGGATATTCAACGCTTTGTCCTCGCCTGTCAATGCGCCTGTCGCAGGCCTCGTGTGAATCATGCCTTGTTTTCACAGTTGACAATTTTCTTTAAATAATTGCCCAAGCGCCAGCAGCAGCAGCAGCAGCTCCAACAACAACAGCAGCAAGGAATTCAGCAAGGAGACAAGATAAGAGCGATCAGCTTAATGCAATCTCAATTTGCTTTTTAAACTGAACACTCAGCTGGGCAGCACAGATTTTTATTTTAAGCTGCAGAATTTCAATGTAGAGTATGCGCTGATCTTAAGTCCAAGCTGCATATTTAAATCAGGCTCATAATAAATTTGCAAATTCCTAGTATTCAACTAGAATTAGAATTCAAAAAATGCATTCTGTTTGAATTAAATCAGGTTAATGCACTTAAAATAAAAGTGCAAATTGCATTTTAAAAAATAAATTAACTGAAAATCAAAATTAATCTATAAGAATGCATCTACACGTAATTAAAATTCAAATTGGAAGAAAATTAATTCAAAAATATCTAAATTCGAAATAAATTATTCAGTCGAATCATTAGTTTGAATGCTTGCCTTTATTTTATATTAATTATATTATTATTTTATATTTATTTATATTAATATTTAATTTCAGATTTTGTTGTATATTATTTTAAAAATATACGCATAATATAAATTTCAAAAATGGTGCAATTCAAATTGAATGTTTAAATTTCGCAATTGAATATTCGGTTTCGATTCAGATTCAAACACTCCCCCCTTTAAATTCATGTTTGACTATTGGCAACTCTCATGTTGATTGCGATGCACTAAATGATAAGTGGATAGCAGCGCAGGGTTTGGGTTTTGGTGGGGGGCAAAGTTCGCGGCAGTACCTTACAGCATTACAGTTTTTGATTGTTTTCTTTGTATGTGTATGTGTGTGTGTGTGTGTGTGAGTTGCTGAATGTCTGCTAAAATTGTTTATTGAAGTGAATTTGAGAGGAAAATTGCTTTATATTAAATGAAAAGGTCGACGCATTTGGCGTTATGGTAAAGAGACGTTACTAGCAGGCAAGTAAAATAAGATTTCATAGAACAACGCTAGAGGGGGTGGGGGTGGCAGTTCCAAGGGGTTGACAGGTGGGTGGGTGTGGCCTGCGTATAGTTTGCATTTGCTTTTGATGTCTAAGTGCTGTCGTTGTCGTTGTCTACGACTGCCCTAGAGGGAATACGACTTTAAGAGCAAACCACCCACCCCCATCCACACCCATCCACACTCATCACAATCATTTTTCATAATTGCTATGATACAGCAGCGATTTCTAGTAATTGAAATGGTGTGAGAGCGTGAGAAATGAAATGAAAAGAGATTGAAGTTTGGTCTGATTGCAATAGAGAGAACGATAGAAATATAGAAAGAGAGAGAATAACAAAATTTACATTTGCTAAAGCATTAATTTAATTTAAAACCAGCCTTTAATTATTTACTACACTTTAATTCTTTATATTAATTTTTTACTTAGAAACTTGCATTGTTGCATTTTTTGTGCTGGCAGCTTTTCAATATTTAAACAACACTCTACACTTCAGCTAACATTGTCTTGTGTTCCGCTCTCTTTCTCCCTTCTCCCTCTCTGTCTCTCTCTAGTTTTGTTGCTGCTCTTTATTCCTTTCGCAGTGCTGTGTAAATATTTTTTAATGCAAATAAAAGATAAGCTTGAAATTGTCTGTAACGACCTCAAAACTCCCACTAGACACTTCATTCGTCTATATCTCGCTACTCTATCGCTGTTCTCCCCTCCTCGCTCTCTCTCTCTCTCTTTCTGTGTCAGCGGCATGACGTTGCACTTTTACTTGCTGGTGCACAACACAAAATAATATAATGTAAACGTAAATCAAGATAAAATAATCGCAGCTCTAAAACGAATCGAGCGTAAGACATGCAACCCTAGCCTCCCTCCCATACCCTAACGATGGCAACCCTACTAAAAGGGGGCACCTGCAGGCAATCTGCTGTCTCTCTCTCGCTCACTGTGTCTTTCTTTTTTTTCGTCGTCGGCATCATAAAACCTTTTTATGATATGCAGTCAAAAGCCAAAGCCAAACAAGAAGTCAACTTGTAATCTTTATTGCAGATAATGTCAAATCCATCCAACAGCCCCCAGCTCGTCGCTGGGTGGATGGTTCGGTGGGTGGGTCGCCTGTCCGGCGCACGCACTGCACAGAGTTACTCAAAGCAACATAATCAGCAGCAGACAACAACAACAGCAACAACAATAAGAAAAAGAGAAATATAAATAAGTAAGAAACTGTTACGATAGCTTATCACCTCTATATATAAAACTCACGGACAAATTCCTCGAACCCAACCAATTGATTTCCGACCTGACTTCTCAATGAATTTCTTCACACATGTCGAACAGCCCTTACATGAATGTGTGTGTGTGTGTGCTAAGACTAACTTTAGTAGCCTTGCGCATTCATAAAGCTGATAGCAGAGCTCATACAAACAGTTATTTTAATGAATGATACAATTGCATTAGGCTAAAGTGTATTGAAATTAAGATTTAGGCAGTTAGATAAAGAAATGTAATAACAGCAGAATTTTAAATTAAATTATTAGAGCTGAATTTATTTAATTCTAACTTGGCTAGCACATGTAGAAAAGTCTAACTAAAAACTCAGTCAAAACAAAAAAACTAAACTTATGATGATTACATACTTACATATGTATGAATGTGTGTGTGTGTGTGTGCCCATTTGCATTTAAATTCAGGCGGGCATTCAATGAATTTTTAAAGCGCAATTTTAATCAATAGCTACATACTTTATTTATAAACAAACAATTTGAACGCATAGGCATAGGCGTAGCTAACACATAATTTAGGGGGCTTACTTTTTTGAAAACTATACGATTCTGACTTACATTCAAAGCTTTCAATTAAAAACATGTGAGCAGAGTTGGTTTTGTATCATAAATTGTTCAACAATATTTTAATTAATAAACTAAAATAGGGAGCGTTTATTTTAAATTTCATGAGCCTAAAAACGCAAAACATTTGACTGAAATAATTTTGTTTGACTGAGTTACAGCTTTAAGTTTGAAATCAAAATGAATATCAATTGGCAGCTCAGGCGTTTTAGTCAATAAAATTCAATCAATTCTGAAAAATTTATGCTTAAAACAAATTTGCATTATTAAATTTCAATATATACATTTTTTTTAATTTTTTAAAATTAAAGCAACATATTTGATAAAAATATCGCACATCTTTATATTTGCAAATTTAAATGCAGTTTTATCTAGAAATGTCTTACGAGCCTAACAAGGCATAAAACTCTAAGATCTGACACCATTTGGATAAGTGACAGCTTTTCAAAGCTTTATATGAAAAATGAACTTAATTGTTTACTATTTTGTCAACAATTTGGCTATAACTTATTTAGAATTGCAGCTCATAGTAAATTCGCAGAATTTTAACTTAAATTTTGAGCATCTAGGGGGGGTCTGCCTGTTACCTGGGCTACGCCTATGCGCGCAGAGCCTAAGCTAAGCTAAAATAACCGCACATGCTTGCCACTAATGCCACCCCGCGACTCTCGCAACGCTCTGCCCACAGGACTAACCAATGCTAGCGACCTGTTTTGACATTGTAGTTGTAGTCTGTGGTCCTGTTGCCTGTTGTCTGCTGCTGCCCATGCTCCCAGACATGTCATAATCAGCAACAATGTAAAGTGTTACAACTGGTAAGTTGGTTGGGGGGAGTTCGAGAGTCACAAGTATTGCTCCCATGTGTAACACAAAGGACACAACAACAACAAGCAGCAGCAGAAGAAGAGGAGCGACGCACACAAACTGTCAGCATTAAAAGCGCTTTAAGCCAAAAGCCAAAAAAAAACAACAAAAATAATAACAAAAACGATAACAAAAACAGCTTTTACATAATCGTTTGCCATAGCATATCAATAAAATTAGCATAACGAGTGGAGACGACGACCAGCTTTAACTCAAATCTACCGCAAGCTTGTAACGGTAAGCTTAATGCATATCAATGCTAAAGTAGCCACACCCCCCCACCCACCACCCAATCAACTCAGCAGCGACAACATCCTTTGGCTTATTCAGCTGACAGCTGTCGCTGGGAAAATGTCAGCATTTCTGACTGCCAGATTTTCATTGTTGTTGCTCCTGCTCCTGCTCTCGCTCTCGCTCCTGTTGTTGTTGCTGTTATTGGCGTCCAATTCGCGTTTTTGAAGTCTGCAGTCTGCTCTGCACGCCGGTCGCCCATCGTTGACAGTTGAAAGCGCAATTGCAATGTGCACCCACCCACACCCCCTGCTCCATCAAGTTGGCATATTAGAGCCACTGGCGGCAGTTTGACAGACCTAAAGTCCCGTGAGCTTGCTGCTCAGCATTTTGGGACAGCGCGCAGTTGAACGTTGAACGCTGCGCTCTCATTAATCGAAAATTCGCGCCAAAGTTGACGCTACGCACGCCGCCCCACCAGCCCATCAGCCCACCATGCCACATGCCGCTCCACCATGCCACAAGCACAACAGTGAAATTCCAACAGGCCTCGTTCCAGTCCAACCGACCCCAAACCAAACCAACGCAGCCACACAAAGAAAACAGCAAAGCCAATCGATATTTTCCCACAACACATTTTCCCTTTTCTCTTGCACAACAATTTTCATGCTGCTGCTGCGCGGGAAATCGTAGAGCAGCGCCGACCACCCGCTCGTTTCAGATTCCACAACATTCCTGGACCCCACCACAAAACACAATCCTGCAGGACTCAGGATGCGTTGTAAGCAGCAGCAGCAGCAGCTTCTACTCTTGTCGCCATTGCTGAACGCCGGCCACTTTGATTCGGTCTGCGACCATGTAACTGTAACTGTAACTGTAAATGTAACGGTGAACAGGCAGCAATGTGAGCACTGTGATGTGCTGTGAATATTCGCCCATCCAAATTTTCATTTGTTTCTTCGATCCTGTTTCAATTTCAACTAAAATAATGTTTTTTCATTCGTTACGTCAATTCTACAATATCGTATTATGTAATGTATTTAAAATATTAACAATATATGTAAATATTATTTTTAGACATTATTTTGGTTTTCTCATAGATGCATAAGAAGTTAGTTATTAGTTAGTTAGCTGGTTAAATTAATTTAATCAAATGAAATTATAGCAAAAATAAACATATGAAATTTAAATTTAAAATAATAACTCTGCTGATTAAAAGAAATAAAAATTTAAAAACATATTTAATCAACAGCACAAATAGCAAATAAAAACTTTACTTTACTAAATATTAATATAAGAAATTAAAGCAAAAATAAACTTTACATACGTTTGAATTCTATGCAAATTATTAAAAATTTTCATATTTATTCTCACTGCTTTTTGTACAAAGTTGCAACTAACTCAACTAAATTCACTTAGGACAACATTCAAAGTTATCAAAGTTAAAGGCTGTAATATTGATCTGATGGACATGGGCGCAGCACTCAACGGGGTGGGGGAAGGGGGATGTGCCAAGCATAAACATTATTGCTTACAATGTTTATTACGATATACGTTGTAGTTACTAACGATTCATTCATAAAGAGTTTTGGTCAGTTACATGGGTGTAAAATAGTCGGTGGATTTACCTTTGCGTTTGCTGAGCGCCGTGCAAGTTGCAAGTATATCTAGTAATTATATTGAGGCATAAATTTTCGGCGCTAAGCCGAGTGCCAACTGCCATGTGCCGAAAAGTAATTTGGAGTTTGGAGCGAAAAGAGTTGAGGGCGTGGAGCGCAGCAGAGTTCAATGGAGCTGAGTGCAATGCCCTGCTTACAACTCTCAGACAGACGGACGAACGGACTGACAGCGACGCTCTTGTTGTCGTCTGTGCGCCTGTCTTGGTACTTATCAGAGTAGCCAAAAATTCAACCCCCAAAAAGGATGAAGCAACGCCAGCAGAGACGAAAAAAAAAGGGCGCCCAAAAATTTTGTGTGTGCAGACAACTAAAAGCTTTCATGAGAAACTGCGAGCGAGAAAGCGAGAGAAAGCGTAGAAAGCGGAGCATGCAGGGTGGCCACTGATGATTAGGGCAGATGTCGAGCAAGCAACTCCTTTGTGTGTGAGCGACAGAGACAGAACGAGACGAGCAGCAGCAGCAGCAGCTTTGGGTGGATGCTCACTTTGGGTGTCGCACTCTGCCCACAGCTCTGCAGCTGCAGCAGACGTCTTTATGGCCAACGCCGTTGTTTTCCACGCTCGTCGCTGACTGTACTTTAGTCTGTCCTGCTGCTGCTGCTGCTGTTGCGCCTTAGCCTGGGCAACTTTCTGTTGCTTGCAGCTGGCCAACTGGTCCAACAATTGATTTGCAAAAATGCCTCTGGCCTGTTGCCGTGACACTTAATCCCCCAGCTCGTCTTTATTGAGGCGCCAGGCTTGGAGAGAGAGATATCACCAATTACTTAGCTACAATATCCAGCGGCGTTGTCAGTGGCAACTCTGCCAGCAATTAACACAGCCGCTTGGCTCGAAGAACAAAAGCCAGATAGATCATTAATAAGTTGCTCGCCAGCGAAAATTTGCAGCTTAAATATTTGCGCTGTGGCAACAAACTGTGTGACTAGCAAACATGAAACGTGCCCCAGCGCCAAACCGCAAAAAGAGTCCTTGCCTTTGATGAAAAAGGGTTCTCAGGCGAAAAACAAAAAGTAAGAAAATATTTTAAAAAAAAGTAGCAGAACAGCTTGTCAAATGATGCGCGCGCGTTTTGCATGTCAAAGCGTGCTAATAGCACATGAAGGCTTAAGGCTCGGTTCGGCTCGGGTCGAAGAGGTCCTGTCGAGAGTCGATAGCTGTTGAGCCCCTTTGAGCAGTTTGCGTTGACACTTGACTTTAAATTGAGCACCTCAGCACTCAGTCACCCAGCCCCGCCCCCACCCACTGGCTGCTGTCGCCAGCATCATAAATATGAATTACGTGTAGAAAAATTCTTTTTGTGCCACAAAGCTCAGAAATTTGCTCAAAAGTTTAATGCAATTTATACTTTTATTTTTTATTTTTTGGTTTTTCTTCAGCTGCTGCTGCTTTTGCTTGGGTTTTTTGTAGTGCAAACAAAGGCCAGGATTTAGCCAGGACAAAGTTTAGCAGCCGCTTAGCTTACAAAATGGCGGTGAGCTGGCGCATTTAGAGGCACGCCACGTTCCTGCCACAACCCACAACAAGACTTAGCCTGCCTGCCTGCCCAGGTGGCCAATACAAAACTGCAGTTTTGGAAGCTTATGAACTGGCGCATTAACTTTGATGAGACTTTTATTGCAGCGCGAGCGCAATGGCTAACCAGAGAGCAAAAGAGAGCGCCGAGGGGGGCAGCTCTAAGCACTCAACCGCGCTAACAACAACAACCACAGCCGAACCATTGTAAAAACAACAACACCATGAGCAACTCACTGAAGCGCCTTGACAGTCTTGACTGAAGTTGCAAACTGTAAGCTGCATGCAAATGCCTGCATCTCATATAAAAGCAATCAACATAAGAGATCAGCGTCCAGAGTCTGGTGTACACCTCCATTCCGCCTCGACTCATCAAATATGCAGCACTTGGCCAAATAGTTCAAACGCTTGACAGCGACGACTACATCAGATATTTAGTTACAGCAATATATTGAAGCATAAAGCTGAAACACACAAAGTTTGCTCTGCTTAAATATGTAGACAATGGGAGATTGCCAATTTTTTAAAAGTTACAATTGACATTATAATACTAAATTAAATATAAAATGTATGTAAATTGAAAGCCCTGACTGATTTTAAAACTACAAAGATTTTGCTTATTTATGTATGCAAAATGAATTAATATGTTAAGTACTTAAAAAATATTTTAAAGATAAAAAATATAATCAAATAAAATAATTAACTATTAATTAATTCAAAATATGTTAATGTGTCGCGCATTTTAGCTACAGTATTGGAAAATTTACTATTAATAAAACAAATCTGTCTGAAATATCCAAACAACAACTTACCTATATATATATTAGTATTGCCAAGCAATATCATATGATTAAATGTTCAACATTACCAACCTAAGCTATATTTAAAATTAATTTTTTTTAAATTGCTTGTGGCAAGTAAATGAAAATCTCGTAAGATTCTGTATTAATTATATTAATTATGATTGAATATTGTTATATTCTGAGCTTTCCTTGCTCTATAATTTATCATTTATAAATTATAGCTTATAAATCAGCAAAATTCTTGCATTTATATAAACCACAGATAAAAGATATTTGTAGCAAAAAACCATAATAAGTTTTATAGAAGTTAAAAAAAATATCTGCGACAATTTTCATGAGTAAAACTGACAGCAATTGGAATTTTTAATACCAATTGTTTCTCTATCACTTATACATTTTACTGATACTAAATGCTACATAATGTAAACATAATTATATACATTTTATTAGCATTAAGCTGAATCAGAAATATAACGAATATCTTATGGATTTATATTGCGTCAGTCTGCAGCAATAAAATCAAAGCGAGTTTAATGAAAACATTCACTAAATGAGTGTTCCCAGAAGAAATATAGCGCCAATGAATGTTGTTGGCCGTTGCATTTAAGCTTAATAAGTTTATAAATTTAAATTGAAAGCGTAGAGCGCCAAAAAAATGCGAAAAAAAAGAAAAAGTTGAGGCGGTCAATGACTTGATTGAACGATTGCAGCTTCCTTTGCAACCCTCAGTGACCAAAGCGTATCTCTGATTCACTCCAGACTCACACAGACACAGACATAGCCTAAACAAAGATATGTATGTGTGTGTGCATAAAAAACATGCAACACGACAACATTTTTGTTAATGCGACGCGCGGCAAAACTTTTGTCATGTTTTTTCATATTTTTCTTGATTTCTTTTATTTTTTTGGGGCTCTTGTTGTTGACTAATTTAGTGAGCGGAGTTCAATGTATTTCATAAATTTTCGACTAAGCGCTCAAGGACAATGCTGCGTTTCAAATAAACAAGCTGAAGTGTAGTGCAGCCAACTATGGAATACACTTTGGCAAGAGAAGAGCAGCAGCAACTTAGACAGAGAGTGGGCGATGGATGGCAGGGAACGTCTAATTGATTTGCTTTGATGAATGTTACATGCTTGAGTGCAAGTTTGATATACCCTATACTATAGCAAAGTGTATAAAAACAAACTCGCTATACAAACGTATTCGAGTGTGTGTGAATTTATTGAAAAGTGCAGAAGAATTGAACCCCAAAATGTGCTTTGGCGCGATCGTTGACTTTGAAGCGGCGATGAGGCTCATCTCGAGCGGAAGTCATAACGGTCAATCGGCAAGAAGAAGCAGCAAAAGAAGAAGAAGCAACAGAGAGACACAAACTGCGGCCATGCTGCAAGTTTAGTGATTTATGTTTGTGTATCGTCGTCTCAGGCAGCTGGACTAGGGACTAGGAGGAGAAGGCCCAAGAGCTGCTGCTGTTGGTGGTGCTGCTAGCGGTGGTGGGTGAGAGCAACTTAGCACCCGGTTGCGGTTGTGTTTCTGCTTCGCTTAGCGCCGTCTCATTGGGCGTCTGCTCGCTTTATGATCATTCGGCTGAAACACTATGCCCCACTTGAGTTCCCCCCGGCACTTTCTGCGGCTGCTTCCCCTGCCTCCCCTGCCTCCCCTGGCTGCTTGCGAATTTCATTGAGCGTCGAGTGTATCGGCAATCAGTAATTAATGGCTTTGTCAGTTTGCCCAAAGTCTCCACACAGCAGTGTGTATATAATTTTTTGTTTTCTTTTTATTTTTTTTTGCATTTTGCATTTTGTCTGCGATCCTCAAGCCAAGAGTTTCAACTTCTTGCCCCGCGATCAAATGCTGGAATTTTGTTGATAGCGCCGCCAAAAACATCCTGCTCTTGTGTTGTTGTTGTTGTTGTTGTTGTTGGACTGGCTATGTCTGCCTGCATTGTTGTTGTAGCCTCAATTGTGTTTGGCATTTTGCAAACGTCTGCACGTCTGCATATCTGACTCTGACTGCGGCTGGGGCCACAGACTGCGACGGCGACGGCGACGGTGACTGCGAGTGGGGAGCGGCTTTGGCGGTTCGAGAGACAGAGACAGAGAGAGAAAGATACGCTAAAGCATTTGCTTGCTATTTTTAATGTTGACACGTTTGAAGATCATTGACTTGCCTTGCCTTGCCTTGCCTTGCGAGGCGCAACAAACAGTAGACGGTCAATGTCCACTTGCTAAGCAGCCAATGTGCTTGGGCTGGGAGGGCGGGCGGTAGGCAGGTAGTGGGGGAATTGGGGCAGGGGTTGTCTCTCAGCTAAAGGGCATGGGTGCAATGGGGAAATGGCAATTTGAATTATGCGCACAATGTGTTTACAGTCTGTGGTTCCTTTCCTGGTGCGATGACAGGAGCAGTCCAGGAATCGCGCCAACCCAAGCAATTGCGCATCGATAGATCAGAGCAGCGCTCCCCAGATCACAACTTGCTTATAGAGATGTCTGTGAATGTAAAGAATGATGTTATTTCAAGTAATTAAGCGAAGAGAAGGAGGGGAGTGCTTTGAACTTCATAGATACTTCTTCATATAAATAAACTAAGCAACGTCTTGGATTTCAATTAATTCATATTTGTACTTTAATTTTCAACCATTTTGTTTACTTTTATGGTTAAAGATAATTTTAAAGGCAGTTGAGCTTTTGATATAACTTTAAACAAAATACACGAAAGTTTTTCCCCACGTTCTTACTGGATTTCAATTAATAATTTAGTTAAATTCTTATCAACTTTGTTTGGGGTAACACTTAAAAGAAATTTAAAAAGCAATTTTTATTGACTTATATAATAAAATTATACCAAATATATTTGAATAAATTTCAAAGTGCCTTTGATTTCAATTAATAAATGTTTGTACTTCAATTATCAACAACTTTGTTTACTTTTATAGTTAAAGACAATTTAATTGGACGATTTCTACTTCTACTATAACAAAAAGCATACACAACCACTTACTTCATATTAAATTAATTAAAATATGTACTGTATTTCAATTAACTTATATTATAGTATTTAATTCAATTTTCAACAACTTTGTTTAATGTAACATTTAGTAATTTAATAAGCAATTCTAGTGTATCAAAATAATAGAAAATGTATAAATGCTTGCCCTATTTACTTAGTCGTAAATAAAAAGAAGTTAATTGGGATTAATATTTGGATTATATATATATAAAAGATTGCTCACCCCTTATTTAATATTAAATCAAGTGGAAACTGCCTTAGCTTTCAATTAATAATTATTATATTTAATTAAATTTTGTAGCAACTTTGCTGTAACATTTCAAGGTAATTCACTTGGTTTATATATAAGGATTATACAAAATATTTTGGTTGCTCTCCACTTATTTACGCTAATCATTCTGGCCAAACAATTAGCCAGAGTTTTGACTGTTGCCGCAAAATCTGCGGCTCTGGCTGGGCTTTTACTTTGGGACTAAAGCACTGACAGCTTGACATGATGCACAACGCCTGTCATAAATCTCACCTGGGCTGGCTGTGCCGGCACTTGAGAGAGGGGCACGCCGACGTGGCTGGCTGCTGATGCTTCTTGGTGGTCAAAAGGAGCTCAAAGAAAAGTGCAAATCACTTCATTACGACAACTCTTACTCTCTCAAGTCTGAAGTCTGACTTTGAGTCTCTGTCTCTGTCTCTGTCTCCGACTGTGACTGTGACTGAGACTGTGACGGTGCATGCAACATTGTTGCGCAAGTCGCAAGTCTGCTGCACATCATTTGGCATTAATGGTGCCCCAAGCACAAACACAAACACAAATAGCAACAACAACAACAATGGACAACGTTTGCTCTGACCCGCAAAAAGTTCGGAATTTCTGCAGATCGCTGAGGAGTCAAGCGCGGGCATCGCAGGTTCAAGTCAGGCGAGCGTCTGGGCCTGCACTCTTTAGCTGGAAAGCAAAGAAACAAAATGCATACATATATATTTAAAAAAAAAAAAAAAATGTCGTCGGCGTCGTCTTCATTCTCTGATGTGTTCAGATATGCGCTTTGCAACATTGTTGCATGGGAATAAAGCAAGTTGCAAGCTGCAGAGGCTGCTGCTGTTCCTCGAGCTTCGCTTTAGTTGTGTGGGTATTTTAATTGAGTGCCACATGGCTAGATCGCGATTGCGCACTCTCTGAATGGATTATATGCCTTTATAATGATCACATTATGAGCAATTTTCGTTAAAGATCAATGGCCAGCCAGGCAGCTTTGCTGTAATTTTAATTGCTCGCATAATTTCCACAGTTGAAGCGATTATGCCGCATTGTCATAGAAAGCAAAACAAGAAGAGAAAAAAAAGAGCAGAGAAAACGCCACACACACAACAGAAATTCAGCCAACAAAACGGCCAAGGCAATGGCCAACAAAATTGTGTTAAGTATTTACACGCGCGTTGGCCATAAATGACAGTTAAGAGTTGAGGGCTTAATGGTTGCTCTACCAACCAAACAGATCTAAACAATCCGAGAGTCGAGATGTCGACTCTGCAGCTGTTTCATATAAATCTAAAAAGGAATTACAATTATCTTTTGTGCTGGTGAAATTGTCTAAGCAAATTTCAATTAAATTAAAATGCCTTTTGCACTCGGATAGTTTCCAGTACCAGGTTATAGAGCATTCCGCAGATTTTATGCGCCCAACGAGTTGAAACCAATGAGCGAACGCAACATTTAAGCCAAGCACGAAATAAATCTCAAGAGTCACACACACACACATGCACACACATGAACACCCAGAAGTATTAAAAACAAACAACGACCACAACAAATCATAAGCAACAACTTGTGAAAAATAAATTGAAAGAGATACTGCGCATAGAGCGAACATGTTGCCACAATGGACGAGACAAAGTCATATATACATTTCATTATTAAAGCAAAGGTGTCATTGCAGGTGAGAAATGGGAGCAGCTGCGTACCAAAACAAAGGTTCAAGCTAAACTACGCACCTTGCTCTGTAAGAAGCTAAAGCTGGACGCAGACAACTTTTAAATGCACTTTGACTAGCGAATCAAAAGAGATAATTAGAAAGTTGTAAATGGCAAAAGCTAGAGAACAATATAATCTTTCATTTCAATTTCTTATGCATCGGCAAAATATAATATAATAACTAAAGGTGGGCAGCACTAGCAACTAAGGCCATCAACTCCTTTAGCGTAGTAAGTTCGATTTATTTAACTTTGTAAGTATCCAAGCCTAGTGTATATATTTTATGGGGAAGATATCGTACAAACTTGCACACAACTTTAGAATACCCCTATGCATTCTATAAAAAATATATATCAAAGTGTATATAATAAATGTATAATAAATAAAATGTCGCCGTACAAATTCTATGGATTAATCTCATAGAGAGAACTTTTACATTTTATACATATGTATAAATATAATAAAAGTGGATATATTTATTATTGTACTTTCTAGCTACGAATAATTTATTTATTACTCAGCACTGGCAATAAATAACTAATGGATATTTGTTTAATACAAATTCTAAATTTTGTATTATGAACAGCCGAACTGGCGCTCATAAATCAGTATCTGATTAGTTGTTGGGCAACTGAGAAATAATGAAACACTCGCTATTAACATTGTTGAGGATCGTAAGCTCTGTTATCGCCATGACATTCCTAAACCCCAAGGCCCTGCCCCACTCAGCCCACAGCGCCCAACCAACACCCCAATTCACGTCAGTTGCAGGCAGTTGCACAAGTAAACAATTACCTAAAAAAAAAAAAACAAAAAACAAACAACAAATGCCATTTTGTTTGCCTACGTTATGGGGGCCGCGTTTTCATGAATGAATTTATGATTGTGCCCAGAGGGCCGTCGTTTTGGGCCTGGGCCTGGGCCGCCCGCTGCTGCTGCTGCTGTTGTGGCTCGGCATTGTTTTTGTTTTTAGACTTATTATCAAACACGCACACACATTTACACAAGCGCAACTAACAATTTGACTTATTTTGTGCTTAATTTTGTCGTCACACACCCACAACACCCAAAGCTTGGACCTGCCATACACTTGGGCAAATAAACATTGAGCCAGGGTAGCTTGGAGATAAGCATTAAATAAAATATGCGTATCTTTGCAAGCGCAACAAAGCGTATCTAACAGCTGAGCGCATCCACTTTTAACGGACTGCTGTCTCTTATTTTTGTTGATTCATAAATTATAAAACTTCACCACGTATTCAAACGTTTCTTTTATATTCGTTTGCTGTTGTTGTTGGAACTCTGTTCAATTGCTCGTCGAGCATTTATACACATAAATTATGTCAGGTTATAAATTCTCCTCGAAAAAATTGTTTAATTATAAATTATTTATTGCATTTGATATGCGTGCCGTGCCACGCATTTCAATCAACAGTAGCTACAATCTTTAGCTCACGCTAGTGCTAAACAAGTCATTAGGACCAACCGGAAATGCTACTAATTGTAAGTGCTGCCTTCCCACGTTACCAAATCGAGCGGAACCACAAACTTATCTAACCCACTACTGAACACAAAAGTAACCAAAACTTTTAAATGCCTCTGACAGCTGCTTAGCATTTTTAACTAATGGGTAAACCACGGATCCAAATTCAGTTGTGAAGAACACTTGCCATGAGAAAGTTTCAGTCAACCCAATTATAAGCAAAGATATAAATATTTGATGGCTGATAAAACGAATTAGTTGAGCAATACAAAAGAGTAAGACTAAAACGCAACGTTTAATATACGGAAGTGAACTTAAAGTGCTGATTTAAAATTTCTAGAATTTTCTTCAAGACTTGAACTTGTATAAAAATGTTAGCGCTATATGCTTTGTATTTAATATTGCTGAATAATTTTTTATTAACTAGCGTTTGTAATTTCCAAACACAAGCTCTCAACTCTACTTACACCTTTCGATATTTGCTGGCTGATAAAACGAATTAGTTAAACGATACAATTTAAAGAGTAAGATCTAAACACAAAACTTAAAATACGGAAGTGAACTATGTTTAAAAATTTCTTTATTCTTTATATACAATTAGGTTAATGATTTAAAGTTTATATCTTTTCATTCAAATGCTGCAATTCCCACTTACTCCTTTCGCTCATATATAGCGTTGCCCATTAGGAGCAACTAAAACGGCAACTGCTACTTAAATGTGCCATAAAAATAAAACATGAACCTGCTTTAATTAATAGTTTAGCTCGCTGCAATGCCAATGCCTCAGTTGACAAATAAAAATCATGGCTGGGGGCATGTGGGGGGCATGTGTATAAAAATTTCCAATCAAAGCAAGCTCAAGCTTTGTGCGCTACGTACCCATTAGAGAGTAATGCAGGCGTGCAGTCGTGTGGCCGTTGGGGCGTTTGGGGCGTGGCTGCAGCTAAAAAGCAGAGCTAGCCATTTAATGGCTTGTCTAATATCCTTTAACTGCCGTCAAGCCATTAAAAAGCATAAAGTCATTTAGTAATTAATTTTCATGTTGTGTCCCCTGGCCATGGGTGCTCAAGCTTAAGCTCTGGACCGCCCCGCTCCAGAATGGGGCGCGGCTCTTTAAGCAATACGTGGGTATTAAACCACCACAAGAGCATGCCGGCTGTGGTGCTGCTCCTGCTGCTCCTGCTGCTGCTGTTGCTGCCTCTGCTTTCAAACTGTAAAACAACATTTTGCATTTTTGCCTCGTTTGGCAAGTGCCAGGCGTAGTCTCCTACTCCTCTATACTATATACATATATGTATGTGTGTGTTTGTGTGTATGTGCACTTTGAAAAACGCGCCAAACATGTCCTACCTCGCATAAGTTTCCAGTGCGCACGTCAGGATGCCGCTGGCGTTGGTCAGAATGCAACGTAGCGAACGATGCCGCCAATGCTTTCATTCCAGCTTCCAATACTACGAATTTTTACTACGTTTTATCGATCCAAAAGTTGTTGTTTATGTACACACACACGCACACACATACATATATATCCTGAGAGTGTATCCTGTGAATACACACAACGCAGCTGGCTGCTGTACGCCCAGTCAAAAGAGCAGAGCAGAGCCGAAGAGCCATGGACTTCTATGAAATTGGAGCCGACGAGCAGGCGAGTGGGTGGAAGTGGTTGGGAGTGGGTGCTCTGCCACATCAAAAGAGCACTGAGCGGGATGCTGGCGCTCTCGTTTCACTTTCCACTTGATTCCTTGCGCTTGACAGCCAAACAGAGCAACTGTGGGCGGCCAATTGGGCGTTGGGCGTTGGGCGCTGGGCGTTGGGAGTGTGGGCTTGGTGCTTGGTGTTGGGTTAGCAATGTAATTGTGGATGCTGCACTGCATGCACAGGCTGAAAGTGGCGATGGGACTGAGTTTGTAGATGCGCCTGGCATTCCCTTGCGGCTGCCACATGCTCGGTCTCTCACTCTAACCCTCTCTCTATCTCACTCTCTTTTTTGCTCTATTGCTGCAGCGCTCTGGAGTGAAGTCGCGCGTCGTTCATTGACCTCTGATGTCAAACAAAATCGGCGTGCACTTATTATATGGCGCTATGGGTTGGGAGTTGAAGTTCCCATACGCTAAATGCAGTGTCCAGCAACCAACGTGGGTATGTATTGTTTACATTTTGAGCTCAGCTTGTTACATGCAAAATTTAAATATGAATATTTTCAAAGTTGTTTAGTCGATCGTTCAACAATTCGGTCGCGAATAACACAGATTTTTATAGGAATTTTTTGCATTCTGCAAGCGAAATGCGCACAAAAAAACGAGTGACGGAAAAAATAAGAAACGGCTTTCATTTGAATTTTCAAATTTGCCGCCAACGGCGAGCCAACAGTTTCTTTATTTTGTTCGTTATGCACTGCTTGCACGCACTGCTTGGATGATACGTGCTTACTTTTGGTATATACTGTATTTACAACTGCTTAGGCGCCTAATTTAAATTTGAAAGCAGCTCGCTCAGTAGACTGACGACATTGGCACCGAATTTTCGCAAGTGTCTTCATCACTGCAATAAATTTACATAAATAATTAAAATACTGAAATTGACTATAGGCTACTTACTTATTATATTCAATGCGACGCAAACAGTTTTGTATCTGTTGATTTTTTCCAATGAGCGCATAGAGAGCTGCGAATCCATGAAAAGCTGTGCAGATGCAAACGGCATAATTCAAATGCGACTTCTCTCCGCGATAATAATTGAGCGCAAATGAACTCACAAAGACGAACCAAGTGAGTCCAGTGTAGGTGAAAAATTTCCAAAACGAATTGAGGCGATTGCGTTCCATGGACTCGAAACTCTTTTCTGCCTCCAGATCGGGCTCATCGCTTATGCAGATTAGCGTGAGTATATAGAAGAAGCAGTTGATGGCACAGGCAATAAAGATGGGTGCATAGAAGTAAATCATAATGCTCCAGTTGCGAGCTAGAAGAAAAGATGCTGAGAAATTACACATACGCCATGTTGTTAACTTACGATCGAACCAACAAGTGTCGGCGCCAAAGACCAGCCTGGACTTGTGATAGCTAAAGCCTACAAAGAAAGACCAGCCTATGGCTATAAGTACAATAGGTCCAAGAATCATCCAGAACATGAGCTTAGTGAGCACGACGCCTTGAAAGCTCAGAAACAATTTAAACGATATGAAGCTCAATATATAAAAGGAGAGCACCAGAAACAGCAAAGTGAAGCTGGCTGCAAATCAATCAATAAATTAAGCATTAAAATTTATAAATATTAAGGTAACACATACGTAGAATGCGACAGGCGGCTGTTGACAGATTGGCCGGATTGTGAAGCGTCAGATGCGCCAGCAGGGCATAGCCAAAGATAACACAAATGGTGTAGGCCTTGATGGCAACGCCATAGAACGAATTACGCATACCCGAGCAGAGCAAGTGCACGACCAGCACTATAAACATGGATATGATGGAGATGAGCAGACCTGTAAGCAGTTAGCAAAATGCTTAAACACATGGCTACCAGTTTTAGTTTGATCTCCTCAATTTGCTGCTAACGAGCTGCCAATCAAACGCTTAAGCACCCGAAGCGCGAAAAGTCAAACGATTATTTTTATTACAATAACAAAAACATTTCGCGTGTATGATGCTTATTAAAAATAACTTACATATAGCATAGGTCCATTCGCGTACGCCCAATGAAAAGCGCAACTTCTCGGGTGCGCAGGCCAAGGGCTGCCAGCTCCAGCTGCGGTCAGACGCTAGTATCGGGGTAAAGCAATAGTGCTTGGTAAACAGCAGTTGGGCATGAATAATGGAACCATTCTGCATGAATAAATATGAGTATTTAATATGAGCAATTGGGCAAGGGGCCTACCTCGTATAGAGTCCAGTTCAAGTACTGCTCATCCTTGGTGACCGCATTCATTTGCTTACAGGGCGCTTCAATGTGGACGCTAAACTGCGCCGTCTGCTCCAGCTGCAGCTGTGTGCCATTGCTTAGCTCAACAGTCATGTGATTATGACCAGGCGGCTGTGGCTCAACCAATGCCGAAACGCAGGCGTGTTGATGAAGATCATAGAACTGCTCCGGTGGGCAGCAGAAGCGCACGCAGGGCTTTTGCTTGCAGATACACGCACGCAGATGCGTTGGAGCCGGCACGCGTATGCCATTCTCTATGACAAAGTCATAGGCTGTGACCAGCTCCTTGGGTATGACCATCCAGTTGTGCACATAGCTGCTGTTCATGGAACTGTCCATGGCATAGCTGCCTGTGATGTTGATCGTATCGATGAAGGCGCACGGATGACGCCCCTCCTCATGTAAATAAAAGCTGCACGTGCAGCGCTGACTCACTGAACAAATGACGCCCAACGCCAGCAGCCAAAATTGTGCCAAAGACATGATCTCTGCAGTTGGAGGCGTTAAACGATTTCACATACAGTTCCAATGTTTATGTTGTTTGCGAAATAATAGAAACAATACACACACGCACACAACTGTAAACACAAAGCACTTGATGATGTCTCGGGAGGCGCCGCCACAGATCATCCGCACCTGGCGCAGGTTAAACTTGAACTGTGAATTTATTTCCAAAACCAAATGCGCATGGAACGAAACGGAATATCCCGGCGGCAACCACACTGACACACATATTGCGGCTGGCCTTTTGTTTATAACAAAAACGCAGACAAATTAAATAGACAAAATTATTGGCCAAGGCATAGCGAACTGCAGACTACACTACGCTGCTCCTTTTCGTAATGTTACAAGCGCATAAAAAGCAAAGATAATGAACTCATGGGCGTAGCCAGCAGCAGGAAATGTAGGCCAACCCTTTCAATTAATTCAAGAACTGTTGAGTCCAACACTTCTATCTATAAATTTTTGACATTAAAGAACATTTAATTTGAAATATTTAGCTTAATCAACTTTAAATACGTTTTTGTAATTAATTATAAAAAGAATAGAAAATATGTTAGTTTAAATGAAATAAATAAATGTAAATCGATTTTTGTTATTAAAATTCTATAATTCTTTTAAGACAATTTTTATTACAGTCTTTTATAATTTTTATGTTACGCCAATGGATCATTGTAAAAATTGAATAAGAATAAACGGAAAATATAATGACCATGCCTTAAGAAATGTTTAATTTAATTTAAGTAGTTTATTGGCATTATCTTAGATGTATTTATTTACTTTAATAAATATATTTATATTTGAGCTTCACTGTAGCGAGTAGCGTCTTTGCAATTCGTTAAACTTGTCTAGAACTTGCGAATATGCTAAAGAACTAAAATAAGCTGCAAGCTTTATAGACATGAGGTCGTCAGCTAGGCAATATACAGCTCTCTCAATTGCGTCATTAACGGCACATTTGTTGCGTGCCACTTGACCAGGTGTTTGGGCCGTTCTGAGCCATTTGATGATTGTTTTTGTTGTGCATGTTCTTTAGTTTCTTTGCTGCTATACGTCATAAAAAAATATATAAAAAATGAATAACATTTTTATATTGATCAAAGTTAATGCAGTCGAAAATGTTAAAGAGTTTAATTAGATGCATGCTCTGATATTTAATAGCAGCGATAAATAAACTCAAATGAATTCATTTGCTTTAAAGTGCCATAAAATCGCAACTACAAAATGATTTAATATGCATTTCCCTCCGACATTTATTGCTCTGATTGTTTTGCTTTGCAAACTTAACTAAACGAAGCAAGGCAGCTTTTGTTTTAAATAATAATGCTATATAGTATAACGAGTCTTAATAGTGCACTAATTAAGTAAAATACGTCATATATAAAAAGTATACGCAGTGTAGACCACAGTTCAATTACAGTGATGTCACGGTTGACTTGTAGGGCGAGTCTATGGAAAAACGTTGGCATTATAATTAAAAACTGTGACTGCAGCTTGAGCTTTACTCACCCGGCGATTTGAGATCACCCTTCTCATCGAATTTATAAACACGCGCATTGATAATGCTCAAGTCAGTCTGACTGGATTCGCTGCAAGCACAAAATTTGAATTAAACTGGCTAAGCTTAAGCGTTTAACTTAAGATACTTACACATTAATGGCCCACCAGGAGCGCACATGCAAATTCTTGCCGAGCAGCAGCAAAAATCCAGCTATGGCCAGGCCGAGTATGCAGATGCCGCTCCAGAAATCAATGATGATGAAATGCTCACGCATGCGCGCCATGATGCAGACAATCATCTCACGTGTCCACACGGAGAAGACGCCAATTAAATAGGCTGTGAAGGCGTAAAAACTGCAAAAACAAAATAAAAATCAAATGTTAGTTGCAGTTGAAGATCTCCGAAGAGCAACTGATCTTTGCTTTACCATTTACTTGCCAAAGATCTGATCTGATCGGTTTTTTTGTAAAAAATGCAAAAGGCAGACAAATTAATTTTTCAAAAATTTATGACACTTAAGTAAATTAAAGAGTATCACGTTTTTAATTTAAATTCTAAACTCCCTCAATTGTCAGATTAGAACATTTATTTTTCCAACTACTGTTCATGTGTGTTAAGCGAGTGACTACTGTACTTACTGCGTCTTCATGATGCGCAGCTGTGTGCCCAGCACATATTGCGTATCCTCTGGCAGTTTGTAGATGGAGAAATAGGCTTTGAGACTGCAGCACAGGCTGAAGATCAGCAGCAGCATAATCGGCCCATAGTAGTAAATGAATATGCCCCAAAGTCTCACTGTTGAATAAATCAATTAATATAAGCAAGTTATTGTATGCAAAGCACTTACAATCGAACCAGCAGTAGTCTTCGCCTATGCCTGGCTTTAGGTGCTTAGGCAGCTGCGAGTCCTGCGCAAAGGATACAAGAAAACGCAGAGCAATCACGCAGAGCAGGGCAATGAAGTAGCTCAATTTGCGCACCCAGCTGCGTATGGAGACGAGACGGAACTTGAGCAGAAAGTCAAAGCTGCAGATGGCCAGGTAGACAAAGGATAACATAATACAGAAATAGGCGAGGAAACCTGTGAAGGCAACAAGCATGAGCATGAGTGAAGGCAAACAATGGATTGGAGTAAGGAGTAGTTACCAATATTGCGGCAGGCTTCGTGGGAAAGATTCATGGGATTCTTGAGCGACAAATAGACGAGCAGGGCGTAGCCCACAATGACAGTGAGCAGATAGTAAATGATGAGCTGGCCATAGTGACTCTTGCGTGCTTCCTTAATGGAGCCCAGCAGCGATAGTATAAATATATTGATCAATATAGCAATAATGCTGCCTGCAATACAAACATTAATCAATAAATAATATAGTATAATAGTTAAACTTACATATGGCATAGATCCAAACTCTGTAGCCTCGCTGAAAGCGTTCGCAGTTGAGAGGCGTTAGCTGCCACGCCTTTTTGTGCTCCAGCAGCGTAAAGCAGTACTCATCCGTGCTCCAGAGCCGCTCATCGCGTGCCAGGCTGCCATTCTCATGCAGATCCCATTGCCAGAAGCTGTCGTGCTTCTTGTCCACGAACTTGTTGCGACATCCGAGCTCAGTGCGCACTACAAAGTGATCGCTGATCTTCACCTGCGACACGCTGCGATTGCTGTGGGTGAGCTCAATGTGTGCCACTTGATGGGACAGCGCGGGCTTGCTGCAGTTCCAGCTCTCCGTGTTGAACACCAGCTCGCCAGGGCAGCACATGCTAATGCAGGGCTTCAGCAAACAGACGCAGCCGCGCAAATGCTTCGCTGCGCGATACTCAACGCCATCGATCACCTTGAAGTTGTACTCGGCGATGAGATTTGGCGGCACCAACACGCCTGCGTAGGAGTAGGAGCCATCCTTGAGGCGCAGACCATCGGTTATGTTTACAGTGTCTGCAAAGTTGCAGGGAAATTTTCCACTCGCTGTCTCACTTTTTGTGCCTGTGCTTAGCATAAAGCCAACGATCAGTAGTGACGCCCACATGTTGAGATTTTGCTAATTGTTCAATTAAACACCGTTGCGGCTGTAAAATCGCGGTTTGTTTGCTTTTAGTTGGTTGTTGGCTATGGTAATTGTTTTGGCTTTCAACTTAATTCTGCACGCCTGACGTCACGGCGACGTCGGCGTTGGCGTTAGCGTCGACGCTTGCGCAGCTCGAGAATTAAATAAATAAACACTGGGCGAGACGCGATCCGACCACAATCCGATGCTGTCCCAGCGTTTTGGGCGACACACACACACGCACACCAAGAACAACAACAACAACAATCGAATAACAAAAAATTGACAACGACAATGGATAAACGACGCTGACGAAGTCTAAAAACGGCTATGATTGCGACAACAATTCCAACAGAAATAAGTTTAGCAACAGCAGCAGCGTCCGCGGTAGTTAACTCTACTCTTCACTCTCTCTCTCTCTCTCTCTCTTTGGTTCTCTCTGTGTCGCATAAAGTGCCGGCTAGCCGCAAAGCACAACCATGCCGGGCGAGAATAAAAAACAGACTAACTGATTAGTCAGTTCAAATCAGTCGCCAGACCCCAGAACTCAGAGCACCTGGGTACCAAGTCTCACAACGCTTTCGATTGTGTGTCGAATTGGAATCTCCTCATTCAAAATTCACGCTGTTGGTAAGCTCAGCAACAGCAACAATAAGCACACAATCTTGTATTGAATGCCCACCCAACTAGATATGAGCGCGTGACTGAGATCGTCTGCCAAGTGCCGCTTTTGAAATGCCTCAAATTTTATGTTAACACTTAGCTTACAAGAGCTTAGCAATGACACACACCAAAAGCTTTTAGCCAAGACACAAATTGATGAATACAGTAGAGGCAAACGAATTTTGCTCAATGTGTACAGCGCGTATTTATATACAAATTTAAAATCATTAATGCAATGCAATCGAACTGCGAAATTAAATTTATAGCTAAATATTCGTTTAACTAAATTGCTACAGAACATTTCTAGTAAAGTACAAAAGTTCTTACAGCTGCAAAGAGTTTCTCTTTCATAAATATTTTCACTTTGAATAAATTTAATTTATATAGTTTCTTTTAATATGTTATTGATTTAAAAACTTTTTTCGCAACTTATTTTAAAATATATATGCTTATGTATATATTTTTTTGAATAACTTTGTTATTATTATTTATATTAAACGCTTGTTTTATTGAAAAGCGTTGTTGGCTTCTAAGGCAAGAATATTCTAAGTCGCTAAATATATAGCACAGGAGCATATCCTATTGAACAGAATTACACACTTAAGTTAGAAAGTAATACTATTGATTATGAAACCAATTTAATTTTATTATCGTTTCAGTAATTTTTACTTGAACCAAAGAATCTTTAAAGCCCAGTCTTCAAGCTATTTCCAAATTCATTAAACTTATTTTTAAATACATAGAGCTTAACAACGTCAACAGATTGAAATTATTGATTATTATTATTCAATTGCAATTTGTTTACAGTGTATTTAAGCACCCGACCCCAATCACACCCTACAGAGCTATAAGTGTCCACGCTTGCTGCCTTAACTCCCAACCACCCACACTTGTAATCTGCTCTCCCCGTTCTTCCCGAGTGAGAGCTGCTTGTGTCTTTCGTTCGAATGCACTCGATCGCTTTCGCTGCTGCGATTGAACCTAAGCGTCGCTGCTTATCTTACTGGAAGCTTACTGGCTTATCAGCCAGCCTCCCACTCATTTAAGCAAGTTGGTTCACTTGCTGTGAGGGCATCGCTGCTCAAGTCTTTCGTTTGCATGCGCTCGATCGTTATGAGCTAAGCGAAGGCGTCACTGCTTTGTTGTTGATGTAACGTTCCATGTGGGTGGTAACTGCGTTTTCAATTTATACACAAAGTATATACAAAAGAGGAATCAAAATTCTATATTGCACATCAGAGAATATTTT
The DNA here is from genome assembly GCF_011750605.1 of Drosophila busckii. Lineage (NCBI taxonomy): Eukaryota > Metazoa > Arthropoda > Insecta > Diptera > Drosophilidae > Drosophila > Drosophila busckii. The sequence continues at coordinate 9,687,975 of NC_046606.1, forward strand.
TTAAGTATTATTTTATCTAAACTTAATGATGGCTAAGGCAATAAAAAATACAAATTTGTAAGCTACTGCTTTAGGTATGCACTTTAGTTTTAATAGTACTATTAGCAATAAAAAAAAGTACATAAATTTCTTTGGCGTTTTTTATTTCATTGAAATTTACATAAACAATTTTTTGTAATTTTTGATATACATATATCCAAATACGCATGCGTGTGCGCTTAACAATTATTAATATAAATTAATACGTATTTTGTTGCTGGTTTAAAGTTAATCAAGCAAATTGATCTGTTGGCAGATTACAAGCTCAGCGTCATGTTTGGATAACAGCTATGGGTAATCCCTAGCGATGACGTATAGTGCATTTTAATAGGCTTATTTGACTTAACAGATTACAGTTTAATACGTGTGTGTGTGTGTGTGTTTGCCACGATAATCACTTACTTAGATAGTAAACAATAAACACATACAGACAGATATGCATATGCTTTGTATATGGTATAGATATAGATGTAGATATAGTGTCTTTTTTAAGTCTACGATATATAATATGGCTGCTGGGAGGTTCACCAGGCTATTCGATGCTGGACACGACGCAGTGGCGTCATCAGGGACTAGAACTAGAACCGCGTGGGCACGCTTCAGCGGAAACTTGTGGTGTGCTGCTGCTGCTGTTGATCCAAGGGGGAGGAGACCAGAGGCTTCTCCACCGCACTCTTCTCCTGCAGCGACAGATTGGCCACACTGCTGGACGTGGTCTTGGTCGAGTACTGGCTCTGCCGTTGATTGCTGCCCTCACGTGCGCTCGAGCATCTAATGGGGGGAGCAGAAAGCAAATTGATTAGTTGATGGGCACTATCGATTGATAACACATAGAGCACCGATAAGCACCCATAAATTAGTAGATAGAGTAATGAGCATGCAAAATAGTTGGGTGAGAGTTAGCAGGAAAACCAAATGATTTGATTCGGCGAAATCAGTTCGAGTTAAAACTGATTGAATTGATTAACATGCGATTGCCAGTCATATAACATAGATAGCGATAGTGAGGTCAACATATAAATGAGCAGTTAGTTCGCTGTACTTATTAGTGGGCATAACTATTGTTCTTGTTAATCACAGGCAAACTACTCGCCGTCTGGCCGGCGTTTTACCTTTTGAGATTTGTTTAAATTATTTTTTTGGATTGGCTTTGCCATTGCTGATGGCGGCCGCCGCTGCTGCTGGTGGTTTTAAGCCATGGCTAAGGTTGACCGACGTCTTCATTTTTAACTTATCCTGCTGTGCACTGCTGTCCGTTGTTGTGGAGTTGGTCGAACTCGAGTTCGATTGACTCGAACCGGGCGACTTTTGCTTGAAGAGTCTTCGTTGTGGTTGAACGAGTAGAACGATAACGAGTTGTTGGTACATTTAACATTACAGTTATATATATATATATGCTATATATGTAGATTTTAAATATCACTGGGCTTAGTATAGACATAACATTAGTTGGACAGTTTTGTTGTTCGTTATTAGGCTCGGTTACTGGACGAATTAAGTTAGCCTCGATTTTGTACGTTTTGTTTTATGTTTTGTGTGTGTGTTTCAAACTGCAGCACCTCAAATGTTGACGGCTGCAATTTGTATGTTGGGCTTAGTATCTTGATTTGAGCTTGGGTTACAATTTGGCTGAACGCGTGTACTGTTCGTAATGTTGATGTTGCGGTTCTTTAGCGCAAGCGATACCGAAAGCAGTCTGACAACGAAATACAAGAGAATAATTTGATATATATACAAGCAAAATTCTTCATTTTATGCATAGGCTGCAAATTTTCCTACAGTGCATGCAGAGAGACAACAACAACTGGCTGTTAGTTGATCACATTATACAACACTGAAAATGTTGCATACTAACGGTAAACGAGAACCCTAGACATTATGCGAGTGCAGCGCGCTGTTGTTGGAGTTGGAAAACGCATTGCGTATGACAACGAGCTTGCGAATCTGATTGGAGGCATCCATAAAGCGCTGCTTCATGGAGTAGCTGCTGCCCCCCATTGTGACGCTCTCCGTTTGGCGCAGACTGCGCACGCGTATGGTTCTAATTATAGATTGATATGGGATAGTTCAACAAATACAAAGTAAGTGCGTATGCTTGACTGCTGGGGGACTTACACAGTTATGAACTTACGTATAGCAACAATATACAAAGTGACTCACTCCAATGTTTATTTAGCACAGACACTTACCTGTTCGTTATCAGGTGCTTGACCTTCTTCTTCAGCACAAAGAGCATAAAGATAAGAAAGCCTTGCATGGCATTGCACAGATCCGAGACGTAGAAGATCTTGGAAACCTGCTTGTCGGTGCCCACAAAGTACGACAGAATCTCCAGAATCCAAGTGACGCCCATGATCAAAAACAGTCGCAAGAACAGTCCAAATCTGCGAAAACAGTTAACAGCTTAGCAGCTATGTTGTCAATTGATAAATGTAACGCTTACTTGTCCTTTTCGGTACGCAAATTCTTGGTGCTATCCTCCCTTGCAATAATCCTTGCCATTTCGCGCTGCACTCCGTGTATCTTGATGGCCGTCATGACAAACATCACCGTATTGGCCACAATAATAATCAATATGGGTCCAAAGAAGTAAATCATGGCCGACCAACTCTTCATGTCCAGCCAGCAGTACAGACCGCTACCTATGCCAGGCTTGAGATAATCGGGCACATCGGTATACTCCTGCACAAACATGGTGAAGATGAGAAATACCAGCGCAGAGCCCCAGGAGTACAGCGAGTAGAGCAGAAAGCGCTTCTTCTCCTGAAAGCGATTGATGCCGCGTGTGCCGCGGAAATTGTGCCACAGATCGAAGCTGATGACATTCAGCCAGAAGAAGGCCGCCATGAAGAAGAAGTAGGCGGTGTAGCCAAACATCTTACAGGTCATGCCATACGGATCCATGTTTTTCACCAACACCAGACCGCACAGCAGTGAGTAGCCAAAGGACAAGCCAAACAGATAAGAGACCAAGGACTTGCCATGCTGATTACGCAGCTCCGGCACCAGCAAATAGACGGCAATGGTCAACAGCATAAAAGGTACGGAGAACAGCATAGCTGCAGCCAAGAAATCCAATTAAAAATCTCTTTACGTTTATCAATTTGCAAGCTTACCAAAACCGTTGATGATCTTCACTGTGGAATCTTCATTGAGCGTATCACAGTTTGCCGGATTGATGGCGTAAAACAAATCCGTGCTGTTGACTTTGGTGGGCACCAGACAGAACTCGTTCTTATATATAAACACCTTGTCATCATCTCGGAACATTGTGCCATTCTCGAATATCCAGTACTTATCGTAGTCGTTGACCTCCGGCGCCAGCGAATACATTTCCGTGCAGGGCCTAAAGCTTTGCACCACAAACTGCTTATAGATGTCGACGCTTTCCACGCTGCCGTTCCTCAGCGTCACATTTATCATGGGCTCGGGCCACGCCTGTTGCGTATTGTTGTCCTTAACGCAGCGATTCTTGGAATAGATTTCGCCCCAGGGACAACACATGTTGATGCAAGGCTTCAGTTCGCAGATGCAGCCTCGCTTATGCGGTGCCACATCATAGCGATCGCCCAGATTCTTGTACACATAGTCATAGGTGCCTACATAATGGCTGGGTATGATTACACCCGCGTACTCATAGCTGCCATTGGGAAAACTGGTGGAATTCGTTAGATCCACAGTATCGAAGAAACTGCAGCGCGTGTGTAGTCCATTCCGTTCATGATAGCGCTCCTCATTGAACGCGTAGACGCCAAAGGAGTTGCCGGGCAATAGGCGAAAGACAACCAGGCAGACGACTGCGCATAGCGTAAAGCCGCAGTAGACGGGTCCACTGTGCGGCTGCATTTTCAAATGCATTTTTTTTGCACTGCAAGTAAAATAAACAAAAATTATTATACCATATGCTTGGCTAAGAGTAGATTTAGATAGTTGAGTAAATATTGAAAATTATTCTAACAGAGTTTATATATAGAGCATGGGCATAGCCAAGAGGTCAGCTAGGGGAGGCCATCCGAATCTCATTATATATTTTTAATTACCTAATTTAAATGATTGCTCACACATTTAATGAACAACAGATAAGAAACGACTGGATTGGATTATTTGGAAAATATTTTTTTATTCTTTAATTTGAATTTGACTAAAGGGAATCACCCAAAATATTAAAGTAATGACGTTTAGTTATTAGCATTAAGCACTAATTAATTTCAAAAATTTCTTTCATTTTAAATTTTATTAGCTTTCTGAGCTACAAATATTACGTTCCTTTTTTTTAGAATACAAAATTACAATTATTAAGCCCAATTTTCATCACTTAGGGAGGCGCCAAAAATGTAAATGTAAAGTAAATTAATGCTTGGACAGCTTAACCAGTTGTTAGTTAATTAGGACAACAGGTCCTTCGGGTGATGTATGCCGTCACATTGAGCTGCGGCAAACAATAGCGACACATGGAGCGGCAATGTACGTCATGTAGCGTCTACGGCGCCACCCGGGGGCATTAATCATTTCATATATATTTAAGTATGTCTATAGACATGGCACACGCACTGCACATTCATGAATTTGTCTCTGTTAAATTGGCATTTAGTGCCGTTATGTTTGTCAACAGCCAATCCATCCCAATAGCAAACTCTCGTGCGCAGTTTAATTTTTTTTATCGCCACTGTTGCGTCAGTTTAGTTTGTCGTATAAACAACTCCCACTTTTGCGGGCTAATGTGCCTGCCATAAATTTATAGACAATGCAAAAACAAAAAACTAAACTAAACATATTTCGCGGAACCCAATACCAAATGCTGCTACTCCACTTAACCCAGTGGCAATCCCAGAATAATTTGCTTATCGACTGACCACATAGAGTGGCTGGGGGTGGGGGAGGGGGGAGCCTAACTCATCGATCGCTAAGCATTTGTTTGCTTAGTAATAGATGCTGGCGGTGAGAGGTTTGTCGCGTGGGCTAAGCATAAAATTTATTAGCCCAATAAGTAAACATTAAGTATACGCAAGTATTTGCAGTAATTAAAATAATTAATCGGAGCACATTTGCTAGTATTCCCAATGCTGCCATTGCGAGCAATCAAAACAATAAAATCGCCCCGCAAACAACACAAACACATTTGAAAATAATTCAAATACGCAGAAAAAAAATCCAAATGCTATAAATTTGATTTATACCCGCATCTTTAATTTACGCCTGCCAGCGAGCTGTTTGTGTGGATAAGTGTAATAATAATTTTAAGCATTAGAAACAGCTTCGAGATCGATTTACAACTGAATCACAAGCAACTTGAGCAACTTTTAAATGAATCACAATTAAATTAAATACATGTTAGTAAGGTGTGGCGCGAAAGATTTGCAAATCATCTGTCGATGGTGAAAAAGTTTACACGGAGTAAAAGCAAAAGCCGTAGAACTTGCTTCAGTTGTGCTATGATTATTTCCTTTGATTGTAGATAAGATAAAGCTGAGGTGTTGCTTTAATGATAGACAAAGAGTATTCAACACTTAATTGTTACTGAGCGCTGTTTAGTCTAAATACAACACATGTTTATATTCAGATTTATGGAATATTTAATGTGTAATTAATTTGGCAACGCTGACAGCTGCAGATGGGCAATTAATTGTTTGCTTCCGTTTGACAATATACCAAAATTTATTTATGTTCCAGCACTGATAGCGCCCCACAGAGTTAACTGCTCGAGCCTGTTGTGATTCATAGTTTTTAGCACCTACAAACAAATATCTAGCATAATGGGCAGACACTATCAGATGTTCGTTGAGTGCTCCCTAATGGCAGCGCATTTAAATAATTATGCTTGCTAAAGTGCAGAGAGAGCCGCGTCAAAGAGTTATCAAACGCGGCTACTGATAAAGCGCGTACGTATACTTAACGGGGCGTATACTTAATATTGTATATTCAGCACATGCTTTGCAACAAACGCGGCACACATTTTAATTAAAATTACACCGACATTGTTTATATCCAAATAGGTTTATGACTTACACGGAAGTTAAGTATTCAAACATGAATAAAATTTGCAACGAATAAAGTTTTTAATATTTTTTTTTGCTGCTGGCGGTGTCGCAATAATGGAGAGACAGAGAGAGAGCGAGAGAGCGCGCATTGAACGTCATCATCAATGTGAATTGCGAATTGTGCATATTGTGAATTGTGTTGTTGTTGTTGTTGGAGGTCGTTTATCAGTACGCAGCATTGGTCATAACAAAAAACCAAAATAAACTAATTGCGGTCGCCAACAGTCAAAAGACAGCGAACTTGAACTGAAAAAATATAAAGAAATTCACCACAAAAGGCTGCGGTGAGTTAGATAAACATCATCACCTCAGAAGGGTGCGCATGAATGTCTTGATTATTTTCCAAATCAACAATAGATATATGCTTGGCCGCATGGCTTTAGCTTTCAAAGTGATTTTTATTCAAACTAATGTGTGAGATTCCCCGCATGGATGTTTGTGTATTCTAATTATGGGTTTGTTGTTGCTGCTGCGTGTGAAAATTCCATAAATATATGTATGGAAATTATATTTAGCTCTATTCAGCCGTAGCATAGTTAGACACGTGCCCTCCCGGGGCCCAGCCCAAAAAAAGATTAAATGTTTTAATTTATACATTTATTAATAGAAAATAAAACAGTATAATTATCAAAACAAATTATACGCTGAAAATAAATAATGCATAAATAAATCCCCCACAATATAAAAGAGAGAGAGCAGATAACTCTTGAACTTCAGCAAATTATTTAAAATTATGCAAATTCTTTTTAAATTAAAAGAGCTTACGTTATTCAAAAAACTACATAAATAATTCATAGAATTTCTTCTAGTTTTAATTAGATTTAAAAAGAATTCATTAGAAAGTTGCGGCTACATAGTTGAGCCATAAATTATATTGCTAATCACTAATGTTCTAAAACAATGCACATAGAAACTAAATGTCGCAGACATTTTTATTTTTACTAGATTAATGTAAAATTCTATTAAAAGTTGTGGCTTACTTAGAAACATCAACAAACATTTGTGTATAATAAATCATGATAATAATTTAATTGTGCATGTTTTCATTTCCAGCAAACTATAGTTCTGCTTAATGCTATAGCTGAATCTAGTGATAGTAAATGTCAAAGTAATTGCAATTAGCTAATTAAACTACAATTCAATTGCGCTTATCAAGCAAATGCACATGGCAACCAGCACAGGAACTCCCACCTGCGTGATAAACACAACTGAAATGCCACAAATTGCCATTCCAGACTGCTTATATATCATATTATACATATATGTATATAATGTGGCTTATTTACAAACAATGCGACGTGTCAAATGGCAGCGCATCAAACTAATTTTAATGCCAAGTCGTGCATTCTATGCGAATAATTCTCAGAGCCCAATTCCGAATACTTTGAAATAAACAAGGCAAACATATAAACAAAATAAGAAAATGATTTCAACAATTGCCTGGCCAAATGTACAAACTGTAAACAATTTGAATAGGAAGAAGAGTTGAGAGCGTTGCGCCAAGTTGATGAGCGGCAATCGGACTGGAAGCTATCACATTCAAGGTGAACTCGTCTGCTCATGAATTGGTTGGAGGACAAGGGACAACATACACACACACATGTGTGTCTGTTCAATTGATGAAGCGATGACGCAAAGTGCAACAAGTGTTTGATTTTAGCTTTGTCACACTCTTAGCGCACAGAACGGAAACGTTAATTAGCCAGCTAATATTATATTTAAGCTTTGAGCACACAAGTTGATTTGTTAGTTTAAATACTCTAACTAATTTACGGCTCGTAAAAATTTATAAGTGCCACAAGCATTTTATTTTTAACTATAGACCCTATTCTAATTAGAGCACACATCTGTCAACGATTAAGAAATATTTTATTTATATATATTGTGAGCAGCACTTAAGTTGATTTGGCGACGCTTACAAAGAGTTTGTTAGAAAATATGTGTTCAGTCTTATCTTTTTGCACTTACCCACTATGTCGATATATATAAAAATTATTTGCTTAGTATATAGCACAATATTTGCTTCAATCAAGTTATTTGTTCTGCTCAAAGTTATTTGTTGTTAATTTCTTGACACTTTAGGAATAAAATATTTCACACAAAATCCCCATTTTTTGTTGTTCGTAACTCCGCCGCATGCAAAGCAGCTCAACAGGTAAACGCCATTGTTTTATGGGTTCTCTTGAAAACGTTTGCCGACTTGCAATTTTGATTTAGCCTTGTTTTTATTTAGCAGGAAAGATTGCACAAACTGGATTTACGCTTTACACAAATTTGCATTGCTTAATTACTATTTATGCAAAATAATAAACACGTCTCTCACTTGAAGAAAAAAACTCCGTCACAGCAACATTAAAAATCACACACAACCATTGGGAGCCTGCTGGGAATTCCCAAGCAACAATTCGATCTGGTAAAGTTACACTCTGGGGCTGGGGCTGGGAGCAACCGGTTAGGCGCGTCTGATCAATTAAAATAGCAAAAACGTCTACACGCTATAATTTATTAATTAGTTATCAACTAACTCTTGTTTTGCCACACTATCAATTCAACGCTTTTCTCTATTTTAACTTTATGCCGCGCTCACCTTCCGTCAACCGCGACGCTTACGAACCAACTGAGCAAGAGCAAAAGCCCCAAGAGCACGCCCACGAATGGAGACACTGATAAACAAACTGTACGCAACAGTCGCTGTTAACGTTAACAGCCGCTGTTAATGCGTGAAGAAGTCGCTGAGCGGTAATCGTCAAGTTTAAATGTAAACAAACAATGCCAATGGTTCATGTGGAATAACTACCTGGCTCTCAATCAAATTAGTGCCCTCAGGGCAGCGATTGAGAGCTGAGATTCCAAGTGCCAAATGCCTTTTGCTCTATTGCATTGTTTAACAAATTAATTGACTTTAATTAGCCAGCTAAGGCTTAACATTAACAGCAAAGTGTGATCACGAGCAACACATGGAAGAGTGTGGACAAAGCGGACGGACATATGAAACAGCTGTGCATCTTATTAAATTGTTTTATGCAAATTTGTTTTGTTTTGAGCATGAACTCCAACTAGTTTGACTGACTTAAAGTGTCACGTAGGGAGTTTCAAAAATATGCTCAGGTTGATTAAATTTTAACTGTTTGGCGACTACGTGTCAAATGTCAGCTTTTGTCACACCATAAATAAAAAAATATTAAATGCTTTAAGGCTAAGTACTGTCAATATTCAGGTGGCCTGATCTGCTTAATCGATATCAAAATGGGCGCCGCACAATTGACAATAATTGGTTTTTTGGCTTTGAAAATAATTTGCATTTAAATTTGTATATACACATGTGTATATATTGTATAAATTGATTTTAATAAGCCCATCAAGTGTCGTTAACGACTGAAACATGCGCGTCTTGGCGGATCAGGGAGCGGATACTTGTCCATGGTATTCCCGATTTACATATATGCAGCTATATATGTGCGTATCTCCACTATATATACGATTTGACATTGTCGCAGACGAAAAGTTCACAAAACTGGTTTCATTTAGCATTGAATTTTAAGTGCCGGCAAGTACATAAGTACAAGTTTGTAAGTAGATTGTCAAAGATTCAATAAATACGCAAACCACAAAAAAAATATTAAGAAACAACAGCGAAGAGTCAACAACAACAACAACTACATAACTGCTCGTGGGCAGTCACACTTTAATCAGCAAAAGACAGAAAAGAGAGACAGGCAATCAAGGCACCAAAGGCAAAGCTTGAAGCTGATGCCAAAACAGCTGATTTCTTACCTTGGGTACATCTCTTTCTTCACTTGCAGAAGTATTCAAAACATTTGTTACATTTACAGCTAGCTCTTCTATTCTTCTGTCCCACTTGCACACACCAACGCACTTAGTAAATTATCTTAAGCAAATTTGTGTATTTAACTATTTGGAATTAACCACACCATACAATTTCACTCAGTTTATCGTTACGAACTCTCACGACCAAATACAAATTTGATTATCTTTGCAGTGCATAAGGTTGAAGCTTTAAATTTAACGTCTTTTTGCCTAATTAATTTTTGCTTGTGGTTTTGTTTACTTGTTTGTTTTAAACATACTCGGTTCTGCAGCCTTAACATCAACTCTGTTAGTTAACAGCAGTGCTCAAAAGCTTTTGTACAGAAAGCTTTCACGCAGTACAGTAGACATTCGGGGTGTGTTTTGCATTTAAAAATGTTTTATGGTCAGTTGTGAGAAATGTATTAACAAGCACATAAATGACTTAATACGGTATAAATTATTATAATATTTATAAAATTATTAAACACATAAATTTTTTATAATTTATAATTGAATTGCATACTTTGAAAATAAAGTTAGTAAAAAGAAACACAGTCCGTCTTTCTACTTTCAGATGAACGAATATATTTAAGAAAAAAATGCAATTTTAAATACTGGAACTATTCTCATTGGAACTATTCTTATATTCGACATGTCTGAGCTGTTCGATAATTATAAAAAAAAGAACTGCTAATCATTGTTATTTGCAATAATCAAAAAACATATCATAATTAACGTTGAATTCCATTCTATACAAATAGAATACTGTATAATATTATAGTAAATTGGTAAGTTATGAAAACATGCATATTGCGAGTCTGCTGTTGATTTTATTAAATGTGCTGCTCCACAATTAGTGAACATTCCCCCATTGAACTTAATTAATTCATTTCATTTAATTATTATGAGGCTGGTGGAATTTTTATGTGCGAGTGTACATTTGACGTAGAACTGCTACAATGGAGTAGGACTTGCTCATAATATATGTGAAACTTGGAATAGTTAGGCCCATGAAACCACCAGCGGTGAAGAGAAAAGGACGCTGCGCATTTATCATAACTATAAGCAGAGTTTGTTTGCACTTCTTATCGAGTGGATGCCAATTGCAGCCAAAAGCAGAAGTTGGTAGAGTTTTGCTCTGTAAATAAATGAAAAAATGAAATTTAATATTTCTTTAAGCTTTTGTATAAATCACCTCCTAAAAACACAAAGTGTATCAACAAACTGACACAATTAAGCAAAGTAGAGAGAGCAGTAGATCCATAATAACCGAGCTCTTTGATCCATCACCCACCAGCACTTGAAACGCTGTCATGGCCACGATTACAACTGATGAGACAAACTGCAGCATGACAGGCAAACTATAAATGCGCTCCACCTTTTGGCGCAAACTAAAAGATATAATATTAGCAATAATTAAATAGAAAGTAGTGCAGTTGCCTTACACAATCAGTTCGCAGTGGTATTTAACAATGGAGACCAACCAACTGTAAGGATCCACTTTAGTGTTGTTGAGTTCGTCGAAGGACAGGTTGAGCACTTTGAGATGCATGCAAATGTGGCCCATAAGCAATACGTTGAGATAGTCCACAGTTGTAGTACATAACGCCAGAAGAGCAACTGATATTCCCATATAGAAATATTGTACAGTGGGTGACAAAAAGTCTGGTATGCGCACTCTGTAGGGAAAGCGATCACCAGCCAAGCCGTCTGGAACTAATGATACGCAATAATTTCAAGACTCAACGATTAGCTTTTATTACAAACTTACAGAAAAGCACCCAAACCAGGCCCATTATACCCGGCAGTAGCACCAGGTGAAAATACATAAGCATTACCATCTTGCCTTTCATCTCAGATTTTAAAAAAGTGTGCACCTGTTTTTCGGATAGAACAGCTTCTCGAGTTATAGCGCTTAGCTTAGCAACAATATCCTTTAGGCTATCATAGTGGTAGTACGTATTTATCACCTAGATTACCAATTATGCTTTATATATTTTTAGTGGATTTCCAGCTTATAGTATACCTTCAGTATGTAGGCCACATGTGTGAGTGACAAGACCACATTTTGTGTCATTAAGTCCACATTGGTCCAAACGAAGCACAGATCATATAACTCAAATCCAACATAGCAGAAGAGCGCAAACTGCACACAGAATCCAAGTAGTAGTATCCAGTATTTCTGTAGACGCGTCTCCTTCTTCAGGCCCGTTAGAGGCAACCCAACCAAATGTGCCAGCCATAAATTCAATTCTATTGAACCAAGTCTACCAACTGCTGCGTTTGAGGGCAGAATGCGTTGAGCTCTTTGTATAAACTTTTCCATTTCTCAATGGAGCAGCATTCTCGCCATGTCTTTTATACGAAACAAATAAATATTGCGTGAGCTATGCGCCAGCCCACAATTTAAATAAGTTATTATTCAAAGTGTGAAGTGATTACCAATTATTCCTAAGAATAAGAGTGTTTATTACTGCATTATAATACCCTTTCATGCGTTTGGTTCACATTGAAACTTGTGCAATATAATAAAAGCAATGGGTATCTTTAAGTGGTGCAATTATTTAAGCAGCTCGAGTTTGTTTGGAATTTAATATTGCCTGCTGCCTCGCAAATCGATTTACGCCCACAATTTTTAAAGAATTTATTTAAAATTTAGCACACTCTCAATCGATGCCAAACATTTTATTTCATTTCATTTTTGTCTTAACTAGAGGTGAGTGCTTTGAAGGCTTTTACAAAAGCATAATTAACTTTTCCAGTGCTTCTTACACGCTCCTAGACACAGCCCAATAGTGTAATAATATATTTCGTGTATATAATTTAGATAAGCATATGGTTAACATTAACAAAGTGTTAATTTGGTGACTCCCTACACATTACTTGAACTAATTTATTTATATATACAACTATAACATTCAAGCTAATAGCTACACGTGATGTAACCAGTCGCGCCTGTCGTACAAATTAAAAAAATGTACATCTAGTTAATTTTAATTTAGTGCATTAATTATTTAAAGACACTGCACAAGTTTTAATTAATTTTAAGCATTGTAAATATATTGTCTCCATTTTTTTAACTTTTTCTCTATCCGATTGTCTTGCCCATGCTCTGCTTGCAAGGCCCAGACATTAACACATACGCACAAACAGGCTATAGCTATAAATAGTTAGTGATCATTTTCTTCAAAAAAACAAGTAGATGCATTAAAGTTGGGCGCATGCAACTTTTATATACACTTTGACAAGGGCATCGCAGCGAACACTCGCACGCACTCACAAACACATACACACAAAACGGCCAACGCGTCACAGCTCGTTGGCGATGTGGCGTCAGCAGCGACGCTGCTGCGATGTTCGTATGGCGCATCAGCAAGCGCACCCCGTTGTCTATATTTAAAATTTTAATGCGAATAATTCCTAAGTTATATACCCGATCGTCTTGAACTGTGGAAAACATGACAAAGCTTATATGTGATTTATTTTAGAGTTTTCCAGATTTTTTGTGTTTGATAATTAGTATCAAAGATCATTGTTCTTATCAGTAAAAAAAATACCAGTTGCTTTAATTTGCTCAGAAAATTACTCAGCAGTAAACAGAAATATATAAAAGCTGATTGCTTATAAATATTGAACTGGAACATATAACAGGTAACATAAAATAATAAGTATATTTTGTATAATATTTTATATAATATAATAATTTGTCTAAATTTATTTAGAAATGCATCTCTTTGTTTTCTGTGTAATTTGTGAGTATGCAGTTTGTATTAGTTAAAGAGCTGCTCCACAATTAGTGAACATTCCCCCATTGAACTTAATTAATTAATTTTCATTTAATTACTATAAGGCTGGTGGAATTTTTATGTGCGAGTATACATTTGACGTAGAACTGCTACAATGGAGTAGGACTTGCTCATAATATATGTGAAACTTGGAATGCTTAGGCCCATGAAACCACCAGCGGTGAAGAGAAAAGGACGCTGCGCATTTATCATAACTATAAGCAGAGTTTGTTTGCACTTCTTATCGAGTGGATGCCAATTGCAGCCAAAAGCAGAAGTTGGTAGAGTTTTGCTCTGTCAATAAATGAAAAAATTGAAATTTAGCGTAGATTCGTTTAATGCTTTTTGTTCTAATCACCTGCTCAAACACATCATTTGCCAAACCAACAGTATAAGAACAATTGGCAGAGCACGCAGCAGAGCAGTAGATCCATAATAACCGAGCTCTTTGATCCATCACCCACCAGCACTTGAAACGCTGTCATGGCCACGATTACAACTGATGAGACAAACTGCAGCATGACAGGCAAACTATAAATGCGCTCCACCTTTTGGCGCAAACTAAAAGATATAATATTAGCAATAATTAAATAGAAAGTAGTGCAGTTGCCTTACACAATCAGTTCGCAGTGGTATTTAACAATGGAGACCAACCAACTGTACGGATCCACTTTAGTGTTCTTGAGTTCGTCGAAGGACAGGTTGAGCACTTTGAGATGCATGCAAATGTGGCCCATAAGCAATACGTTGAGATAGTCGATAGTTGTAATACAAAGCGCCAAAAGAGCAAGTCCTACTCCCATATAGATATGTTGTACAGTGGGTGGCAAAAAGTCTGGTATGCGCACTCTGTATGGAAAGCGATGACCAGCGAAGTCGTCTGGAACTAAAGATACGCAATATTTTTGAGATTCACCGATTACCCTTTATTAAAACTTACATAAGAGCACCAAAGTCAGGCCCATAATGCCCGGCAGTAGCACCAGATTAAAATATAAAAGCATTACCATCTTGCCCTTCATCTCAAATTTTAGAAAAGTATTAACTTGCTTTTTGGATAAAACGGTTTCTCGAGTTATAGCGCTTAGCTTAGCAACAATATCCTTTAGGCTATCATAGTGGTAGTACGTATTTATCACCTAGATTACCAATTATGCTTTATATATTTTTAGTGGATTTCCAGCTTATAGTACCTTCAGTATGTAGGCAAAATGCGTCAGTGATATGACCACATTTTGCGTCATCAAATCCACATTATGCCAATAGAAGCATAGATCGTATAACTGAAATCCCAAATAACAGAGAAGCGCAAACTGAACACATAGTCCATATAGTAATACCCAGTATTTCTGTAGACGCGTCTCCTTCTTCAGGCCTGTTAGAGGCAACCCGACCAAATGTGCCAGCCATAAATTTAATTCTATTGAACCAAGTCTACCAACTGCTGCGTTTGAGGGCAGAATGCGTTGAGCTCTTTGTATAAACTTTTCCATTTCTGAATGGAGGACTATTCGGGTTATGTCTTTTATAGGAAATATTGTGTGACGTATGATATAAATAACTTATTATTGTTTAAATGGCTGGTGGATACCAGAGACAAGACAGCATTTTAATACCCTTTCTTAAGTTTTGTTCAAATTTAAATGTTTGCAATAGAACTATAGAGCAAAAGTGATTTGGCAGATCGAATTTATTTGGAATTGTAAACTATCTCCTCACTCAAAGTTGAATTTACGCCCATTATTCTTAAAAAATTTATTTCAAATTTAAAATGATCGATGCGAAAAATTTGATTTCTGTTTTGTTTTGTTTTAACTTGAGGTGAATGCTTCAAGTTAGAAAAGATAATACGTTCATGAATTCTGCCCAATGGGGTAATAATATAGTTCGTGTATATAATTTAGTTAGGTATATGGTTGACTTGAATAAAATGTTAATTTGGGTACTGCCCTCACATTATTTGAAGTAATTTATTTATACAAGATATATACTTATATTATAACATTCAAGTTAAAACTCTACTCATGATGTAACGTGCGCCTGTCGCCAGAACAGCATTTTATTTCTAAGGTAAGTTTATTGGTACTAGGTTTACTATAAACTCCTTTCGCAAAACTGTAGGGGTTAAAATATTGAGTTGATACAACGTTAAAGTTTAATTGATTAAAAAATTGTTCATTACGTTAATTTTAGTCTAGTGATTTAAATATTATAAAATAGTACAATACAAGTTACATTTTAGTTTGTTATAAATAATATATTCTCCATTTTTTTTAGCTGTCATCAGTTTCGATACGTTTGCGCTGTCAGATTGTCTTACCCATGGACGGCTTTCATGGATTTATCTAACCCTTTTGTAAGCACAACTTTTCTAGTAGCTTGGTTATTGAAATTAGGTTGAAGTTGCCTAAAATTTAATTACGACAAAAGCAAGTATTAGCAATGTGCACACTATCTTCAATGATAGAGTTTTATTCATACGAAAAATCTGTAGCAAAATATGTAAGAACTTTACCTAATTTAATATCCTTGGACCGATATTCCTTGCACCAGTGTTTCTTTCTTGCAATGCAATTTCTTCTTCGCAGTTTTCGCCATCATCAGTCGATTCTATACCCCGAATACTTAAACAAAAAATCCATTTAGAAATGTAGAGGACTTTCCTTAAAAACTTACCGTTCCGTAATTAGCTTAATAACGCTGGGCTTGAGCACAAAAATAATGAATATTATAATTCCTTGGGCATAATTGATATAGTCAAAGCACAAAAACACTGTGGAAAGTACTCCAATGTCCTGGGTTAAATAACCAAATATTTCCAGAGTCCAAGTTATGCCCATAATAACGAAAAGACGCACAAACAGGCTATAGCTATAAAAAATAAAATAGTTAGGGATATTTTCGTTCAAGCGATAAATTTTAAAATTGTTTAAGTACTTTTGCTTATAAGAATTGAGATGCCGCTGTTGGTCCTGCCCAGCCTGAACTTCATGATTCTTTTTTGTAGTTTTAATAATAAGACGTGCCTGTAATAAATAACTTTATGTAGTTATCCTAAAACATTTGTAGCATTCGTAGATTATTTGAAAATAAAATTTGCTGCCATAAATTTTGGATAAGCAATCAAGCATTTGAAATAAATAGAATTCTTCTGAATTAGCAACATGAAAAATAGTTGAGGATGTATTACCGTAAGAATGAACATAGTTATATTAAATATGAGCTGAAGTGACATGGGTCCATAGAGATAGATCATAGCAGACCAATCGTGAGCTGTTAATGTTCATAGATCAGATTTAAAAATGATTCAATGGGTATTATCAAAAGGGAATACTTTTAACCCAACAACTGTATATCGCAACTCCAGGCACTAACTGTTCTTCATTTTCTGCATCCAGTACTTTATCCATTGTAATAACAATAACAGTTAATAGCGCAGCCACGCCCCAAGCATAGAGACTGTATTTTCGGAACCTCGAGATCTGCGTAGTTCGCTGAGCGTTGTTGTTCTTTCTGTAGAAAGTAAGCCACAAATCAAAGCATATAACTGTGAGCCAAAGGAATCCTGACGTTACCGAGTAGTAACCGGCATAACCTAAATAAAGCTATGCATTAATAGAATGTTTAAAGTAACTATAGTTAAGATCTTACCTATTATCATACAGTTATTATGAGGCCAGTTTGTTTTCCATAGGTCGGCGATTAAAAATATATATGCCATTGTAAGACACAACATATAGCATATAAAGCATTTACCGTGTAAATCACGTAGCTTTGACAGTGAGAGATATACGACGATAGTTAAAATCAATCCAATAATTGTTAATATCATTACTACAAAAAAATTAAATTTACTGTCTAAATATATAAATATATAAATACTTACAAATGCTTTTTGACCAAAGTCCCTTCTGTTCGTCCATGCAATTGTGTGGCACTAGCATAACTTGCATCTCCTTATCGGGTGATTCTATTGCATGAGGCTGTAGACAGTATTCATGCTTAAACAACATCTGATTATCAAAGTGGCGTAACAGGGTTCCATTCTGCAATAAAGTAGTATTTTGATAAATTTCTTTATATAGCAAATATATTTGTTATTCAAACCTCAAATAGAGTCCAGCCATGATCTTCAACATTCGCAGCATCAAGATAAAAATGGTCTGAGCAAGGCACAGGCAAACTATCTTGAACAACAAACTCATCCAGTACATGCTTTCTCACCATTTGCCCATCAGCTTGGGTTACATTAATAAACGGATCAAAGTCAGTCGCTGCCTTAATATCTCCACTGCATTTGCGTTCGCCATCCACAAGCCTGAGGTTTCTATGGCAACAGAATCGCACACAGCTTCTCAGCCTGCAGGCACAACCTCTCACATGGTTTGGTACTGAGCTTGTCTCCCCATCCGCAAGAATCTCGTAGTCATATTCACCGGTTAGCTCTGCGGGGATGAGCACATGTTCATACAAATATGAACCATTTGGAAACTTTTTACTCGCCGTTAGGTCAACCGTATCGAAGTAATCACAATCGGATATCTCGCCATGGCCGAATGTTATATATAAAAGTACAATCCACAATTCTCTACGAATCATTTAATTATAAACTAAATATATACATTGATTATTATTATTTAAATTTAGGTAAATATCGAAAAAAAAAATACGCCCACCATTGCTTACGAATTGGCAAAATACATATGTACATAAGGTATTTACCATATAAGTCATTCGGCTTTCTTATGTTCACATGTTTTCCATTAAATACTGTACAAAATGCGTCATCACTTATTTACAGTAAATCATCAAAATCAGTAAGAGTTTTTAAAAATATAAAGCAGTATATTTTTATACCAAAAATTGAATAATATTTTATTAAGTCTTAAGTATTTAAGCTCTTAACTTGATGTTAGTTACTTTATTTTGTTTTTTAGTACACTCACTCGGTTGGTTCCTCTCTTGCTTGAAGTCTGATACAGTCTGCATGCATTGAACTTTGCTTCAGAGAGTCTCACAGAATATGACAACAAAATAAGTATACAAATGTAAGCTAATAAAGAGAGCTTACAAAGACGGCGGTCTGTTTTCATAAACAGGGGGAACATCAAAAAAATACTAAAAAGTATAAATAGAAACCATGGGCTTCATAATGTAATGTTATGAATACAGAGAGGCAATGATTGTCTAATCCCCCTACCTACGCCCTTGAACGTTCTCGTCGAAGAGATCCACATGAGCGTCTGTATGTATACGCAATCACGTATACGATCGACAAACAAGTTCTCTTAATATTAGGCTAGTAAGCAAAAAAGATCCCACACAGGAGCTTGAGGCATACGCATCCCTTGTGTACGTGTTTTGTTTTATTCTGCAGTTTTTAATCAGCTTAAATAGATAAATACAAATAGTAATTTGTTTAAGTTATAAATTCGTGGAATAATAAATATTATATGGCATTTCTCTTAAATCGCAGTTGCGCTTTGTTGCTCCAATCAACAGCAATATAAATTAATTTTATTTTATTGCTGCTAATTCGAGCTTAAGCCGCAATATTAATGCATATTCGGTTCGGTTCGTACATATTCGGTTCAAAGCTCGGAATTGGCAGAGCAATCAGAATGAGTCTCGTTAGCATTGGATAAATACTTATTATTCACCACTCGCAATGACTTTATATCTTTACGGCTGCTATAACGACTACTAGCCGATGTATATACCGTCTTCGACCACGGATCTTGCTTATTAATTTTCCTTTGACGAATTCTGCAAACAAAAAGGCTTTGATTAATTCATGGTATTTTGTAAAAGGAGGCAAGTTGGCATATTTCCACCGAAAGAAGAACACTTCTTCTTCAATAATGAACAAAGAGCCTGAAGAACTCAACAACTGGAACTTAAATAAAATTAAATCTGACATTACAATATATAATATTTGTCTTATTTAAAATAATAAAAAAAGTTTCGAGAATGTAAAATTGCACTTACCGATCTGAGATTAGTTTCAAGACACTGCGCTTGAGTACAAACATAACGAATATAATAATTCCTTGGGAAAAATTTATATAATCGAAGAAATTAAATATTTTGGACAGAACTCCATAGTTTTGAGATAAATATGAGAATATCTCAAAGGTCCACGTAACACCCATGACAACAAAGAGGCGCACAAACAAGCCATAACTAAAAATAAAAATAAAGTTATGTATAAATAAAAAATATAAATACGATAATCTTGTCTTACGTCTGTTTATCAGAGTTGAGTTTTTGTTGACGCTCCTGACGCAGTGCAAAGCTTCGTATCTCCTTCCTTACTCCCACAATTCGTACTGCCTGCATTCAAAATTTTATTTCTTAGCGGAAAATGAAATATATTAGCATACAATACCGTCAAAATAAACATCGTTACATTAAAAATGATTTGTAGTGACATGGGTCCATAGAAATATATCATTGCAGACCAATCCTCAGCTGTTAATGATTTAAGTTAGTAATTAATAGTTATAAAAATTAGACACTACTTTTTATCCAACAACTATAAAGTCCTGATCCAGGTAAGTACTGCAAGTGTTGCTCATTATTTTTATCCAAAACATTATCCATGATGACGACAATTATAGTAAACAGCGATGCGATGCCCCAAGCATAGATGCTATAGATTCTAAACTTAAATCCTAGTGTATGAACGTTGAAGCTTCTATCACAGAAACTGTTCCACAAGTCAAAGCTAACGACTGTCAGCCAAAGAAATCCCGACATTACTGCAAAGTATCCCACATAACCTAGATAAGATATAAGTTTTTCAGTTTTTCATGTTGAGAAATTGTATTTTAAAATATTACTAACCATTGAGCTTGCAATTATTTTCCATCATCTTCCACATATCCAAGAGCACTGCAGAATAAGCGACTAGCAGACAAAATAAATAGCATGTCAGACAATAACCATGCAGGTTTCGTAGTTTTGGTAGAGACAGATATACGACGGAGGTTAAAACCAGTCCAATCAATGTAAAGCAACACACTGAAAATAGTCAAATCAATTGAGAATTAAATTTCTTGACTATAATTCTACTTACATATTGTTTTGCCCCATAGGCCTTTCGGTTGTTGCATGCAATTGTGTGGCACTAGCATAACTTGCATCTCCTCACTGGGTGTTTCTATCGTATGCGGCTGTAGACAGTAATCCTGCTTGGACAACATGCGATTGTCAATGTGTCGTAGTAGGGATCCATTCTGAAATAAATTTTCCACTAAAAAGTAAATTTATTGCTACAGCAGATATATGTGGTATTCCAACCTCAAATAAAGTCCAGTCATTATCTTTATTATTCAGATTATCTAGATAGAAATGCGCTGAGCAAGGCACTGGCAAACTTTCCTGCACAACAAACTCATCCAGCACATGCTTTCTCACCATTTGGCCATCAGCTTGGGTTACATTAATAAACGGATCAAAGTCAGTCGCTGCCTTAATATCTCCACTGCATTTGCGTTCGCCATCCACAAGCCTGAGGTTTCTATGGCAACAGAATCGCACACAGCTTCGCAGCCTGCAGGCACAACCTCTCACATGGTTTGGTACTGAACTTGTATCCCCATCCGAAAGAATCTCGTAGTCATATTCTGCAGTTAGCTCTGAAGGGATGAGCATATGTTCAAACAAGTAGGAGCCATTTGGAAACTTTGTGCTCGTGGACAAGTCAACTGTATCGAAGTAATCACATCCAGGTATATCTGCTCTAGCTATGCCCATGCATGACAATGATAGCAGCACTGCTTTTATAGTTTTCATTCTTAAATTTGTTCAGCTTTGAAAATGCAATAAGATAAATTATAAGATATTTAAAGTGCGCACTTATTTATGCAATGAATGTTATTGAATGAAGAAAAATTGCATTTACTTTTTTATTGTGAGTAATATTGCTCAGAGTAAAGAATTTAGACTTTATTTACACTTAAGATAATTGTTGCACATGTTAATATCTGGAAATATTGTATATCTTTCAAGATGCTTAATAAATACTATACACTGCCTGTTATAATTATAAACAAAAGTATGTGTCACACAAGGTTCAGCCTTGTTGATAAGTTCATCTGAATACTTCAATATGTATTATGTATGTTACTAGGGCGTATCCACAATTTCAGTTTTATGCGAATTAAAACAAATTATGCAGCTTCAGATAAGATTACGTTAATAAACATATTTGTATTAAGTGTTAAGGTGTTAAGATAAATATTACAAATTTTATTGAAATAAAAGGATCAAGTCACAAAACCAAACTTAGTTACGGTCGGTACACTAAATGTACTAAAAATAGATTTTATATACTATATATGTATATCGTACATATATTATAATAAAAACATTACTTATTTTGTGCAAGCCCGTTAGCTTATCCGCGAATACCGTCGCGCTGGGGATTATACGAAAGACTGCTTGAATTTCTCACTCTGAACTCAGCTGATTAAATATTTTAAAACTAGCATTATTCCTACCAACATCGTTTTCTGTCGTGTTTGAAATGAGATTAAAAGTAATTTAAAAATATATTTATATTTTATATATTTATACTTAAATGAATCTGTTGATGTTTGGCTTGAAGAATTTAAAAGTTTATTTCTTATTTTAATATTAAAACAATTCAAGTACCTAAGTTTAAAATATATGTATTTTGTTTTTGTTGGCATACAGAACATTCATAATTTTAATTATATATACAAAATAACAACACCAGATTTACAAATGTATGTACACTAACAAAAAATAACGCTATTTGGTAAATCGAAGTTGATAAACTATAAAAACAACACTGCGGAACTAGCCGCAGCAGAAACTATCTTTTAAAACTGAACAATGACACTCATTGGGCTTAGCTTATGAAAGGACGATAAAGTTCTTATGTACTCATAGTTTTGGTATAGAAATCTCTACAGTGCGCATTTGAAATAGCGGCAACGTGTACTTAGCCTAAGCTTAGCTTAATTTATAGTTAGTATATACAATGTATTTGTAAGCTAGTAAGCTCTAAGCATTGAGAGCATTCTCTAGCGGCATTAACACTTTGCCAGTCTGATCCAAGCCTGTGGAATGTGCTAGCAACAGATTGCTTTTGACTTTAATCTTGGACGATTCGATGGCTGGCGCTTCGTGCTTGGCCTGATGAACCAGCAGCAGGCCGCGATTAATGCTCGAAAAATTGCACACATTACATTTGTGAATGATGGTGGACAGCTCCTGCTCCGGATGGCGTTTCTCCAGATGTATCTGTAAATTAAAAATATTTGATCAATTCTTCAGCAATGATCGAAATAAATTCAACTCACCCGATAAGCTGTGCTCTGTATGGCACGAAAGTCGCAGTGCGGACAGGCGTAGCGCTTGGACTCACGATGCGTGGCCAGGTGACGACGAAAGGCGTTATGATCGTTGGCCTCGTGCTCACATTTGTCGCACTTGAAGCGCTTCTGATCCTGGTGACTGCGCATGTGCAGCTTCAAGCTGCTCTTGGAGCTAAAGACGCGCTGCCAATAAAAATAAAGTTACTGAACGAATTCGGCGAAGATGATAAACAAACTCACTTGACAGTTGCTGCACTGCGGCTGCTCGTTGCGCTGCTTGCAGAGATGTTCGCGCAGCGTTTTGCGCTGCTTGAAGGCAGCGCCGCAGTCGTCACAACGATGCACTGCTATGCTGGAGTCCAGCTGGGGCTTGGGCATGCCCAGACCCTGTGTGCGATGCAGTCGGCGATGATTCTTTAGCTGCTTGGTGTTCTTAAAGCCTTTGCCACACTGCTCGCACTTGTAGTTGCGCTCCTCGGAGTGAATCTTGGCGTGCGTGTTCACCAGACGCGAGTATATGGGCGTCTTGAAGCTGCACAGCTGACAGCAGTAGAGCTCCATGTCAATCTCGTGTGTGCGCCAAAGATGCGTATGCAGGCAATTCCAGTTGCTGAACTGCGTCGACTTGCACTCGGGACAGATCATGGGCTGCGCTGAGCCCAAGGCGCCATTGTGACAGCGACTGTGATACTCCAAAGTTGAAGGCGATCTGAAGCGGAACATGCAACCGTCTATGGTGCACTTGCCAGCCTCTGGTACTTGGCTGACACTTTGGTTTGATCGCTTAGCTTGACCTGTGGACTGCCTGGCGCCATAAGGTCGTCCACGCACAGAAGTGCGACGCACTGTTTCCTCCGCCTGCACAGCTGCCTGTGTTGCATCCGCAACGGCGGGCAGCAAATTGTTGGCCACATAAATTCGTGCGGGCTTGCCATCGCCAGTAGTTGCTGCCGCAGCAGCTGGAGCAACAGCTGAAGCAGCCTCAGCAGCCAATGGTACTAGTGGTGGCACCGGCAAGCTGCTCAGGCTGCCTTCAGTGGACGAGACACTGGCAGCAACTGGTGATGTTGGCAATAGCGTAGGCACAGCCGCTTCTGTGCTTGCTGCTGATGACGTATAAAGTTGCGCAAAGTCCTTGATCAGTAGATCATCGGAGCAACTCGGCAGCTCCAGCTGAACAGCAGGCTGCTCGGTTTCGGCCACCGTCATGCTTTCGGTTACTGTCTCCTCCATCCAGGGCCAGCATTCCAAGTTCTGCGCCAGATCATAGCCATCGTCATAGCCAACCGACGGAGCTGGCACTGGTGTGGGCTGTACCGCTTGCAGTGACACTTGCTGCTGCTCAAAGTTCACTAAGCCCGACTCTAACACTGCAGTCGTAGCGCTGATGGGCAACTCCATGGACAGTGGCTCACGATGTGGCACAATGAGATGCTCCACTTCGTTGCGGTTCATTAGATTCAGCTCATCCACAGTGCGCAGATGCAGCGTGCCACGCTGTGGCGCCTTTAGTATGTCCACATTCTTAATAAAGATCTTTTGCTTGGATGAGCTCGAGCCCGTTTGAGCGGTGCTGGGCAGAAAACTCTCCAGCTGCGTGCTGAGCTCATGCGCAGGCACTGGCGCCAGCTCGCTCAGCTGCTGTGCGCTGCTGACAATTATTGCATGCTCAGCTGGCGGAGGTGTCGGCTCTGTGACCAGCTGTACGCCATTGTCAAAGTCCACGCCAAAGTCCAAGTCCAAAGCGCTGAAAGTGTTGCTGCTGCCAACGGCGCCAGCGCCATTGAGTACAGCATCAAAGCTGAAGGGCTCGTTACACATGTTGGCCAAGGGCGCAAGTGTGGGCTCAAAGCCTGGCAATGCACCCACCGATCCTGTGGGAGTGAGCAGCGCATCCGCATTGAAAACCTCAGTTGGACCTGTGACGCTGGAGACGGGCGCAGCAAAGCCCATATCGGGCAGCAGCATTGGCTCCTTCAATATGTCCACGTTGCGTATATAAATCTTGGGCTGTCGTGGCTTTTCTGGCTGCACCTCCAGCAAATTGTTGTGCACCATTAGCGGAGGAAGTGCCTGATCTGCCACTGTCGCAGTGGGCAGCTGAAAGTCATAGGGCAGCAGCGCTGGTTCCCTAAGCACATCGACGCTCTTGATGGATATTTTTTGACCTACTGGCTTCAGGCTAGACGTCACTGTATTGGCTGGCTCAACAGCACTTACATCGTCTAGCAGATCAAGTATGCTGCCCGCACTGCCGTCCACGGGTGAGGACAGCATAGGCAGGAAGTCTGGCAGCTGACTGACATCCTGCTCGCGATGCGGCTCCCGCAGACAGTCGACGTTTTTGATAAATATGCGACTTTTTGGCACTTGCGGCGCCAGCTGCTGTGGGCGCTTGGCGGCGCCCTCGCTGGACTTGTCGGGCATGGTACGCAACAGTGTGGAAATCTCTTGCTGTTCCAGCTGATGATCCGTGCTAAGATGCAAATGCAACACATCCATGTGATAGAAAACATTGGCACAGCCTACAAACAACAGTTGGGTTAATCTTCAAACGAATTTATCTATTATTGCATAATTACCCGGACACTGTAACCTTTGTTGGGTGTCCACACCGAAGCAGCTGCTCATGTGATTTTGCGTTTTTAGCTGACAGAGGCTCAGAAACGGACAATTGGGACATTTGTTGAGCGGCAGTTCGGTGCTGCCATCAGTGCTCATGGGCTTGGCTGTTGGCGGCGTGGGCGTGGCATTGGTGCGCTCTTTTGCCGCCGCTTCAGCCAGCTCGGACTTGATGAGCTCTGCCTCCGATTTGATTTCGGCTGTCTTGCGTCGAAAGCCATTGCGATAGCTTCTGTTCGGTTCGCACTGTTGCTGCAAGTCCGTTGTGTGTATCTGGACAAAGGGTATGCAACTGGCTTCAACTATTGCCGACGTCGACGTTGTTGTGGGCAACGACAAAAGCGCCTGATCATCCTCAAAGAAACCGCCAAAGCTGTCGTGTAAGGTGGACGTGGGCGTGCATAGCGACAGTTCTGTATGCGGCAGCTAAACAATTGCAATAACAACAACAATCACAAAGGGCGGCTCAGCATTATTTTGCTGCAATGAGTAGGTTAATGCTCACCTGATTGCCCACTGTGCTATAAAAGCTAGAGAACGCCACATCCACGTCTGCCTCGTTCATATTGTACAGCATTTGATAAGGTCTATTGTTGCATCTTGCAATTCCGCATTACATTTCGCCAACAAATAAAAGCATTAAAATCTGATTTGATATCAAATGCAAGGTCTGCACACTTAGCTTTTTTCCCGTTAAATACGTATCTATTTGCAGACACGTCATTGCCAGATGTAAATATCAAAACATAAGCAAAGCACAGCTGACCGATAACAAACAAGTGCGAGCAGTGTGGCAATAAAAAATTGCACTAAGTGCGAGTGAAACAAAAACTATCGAACATGCTCTCCGGCAAATGTACAGTGTTGTTAAGTGCGCGATTTTAATTGCAGCGGCTTACACTATTTTTTTTTATTGCCACAAATTTGCTCCATTTTAAAGTGAAATTAAATAATATAAAATAGCAACATGCCGCGAATAATGATCAAAGGCGGCGTCTGGCGCAACACTGAGGTGGGTTTGCTAACATTGCACTTTCATTTAACATATATTAACTAAAACACGCGTTTTGGTAAACGTAGGATGAGATTCTCAAGGCGGCGGTAATGAAATATGGCAAAAATCAATGGAGTCGTATTGCTTCATTGCTGCATCGCAAATCCGCCAAACAGTGCAAGGCACGTTGGTATGAATGGCTGGACCCGAGCATCAAGAAGACGGAATGGTCCCGCGAGGAAGACGAGAAGCTGCTACACTTGGCCAAGCTGATGCCGACACAATGGCGCACAATAGCGCCAATTATTGGACGCACGGCAGCTCAATGCTTGGAGCGCTATGAATATTTGCTGTAAGTATTGCATGTGATGTTGTAAAGTATAAATAATTAATATGGCTGTTCAATAGTGACCAGGCGCAGCGCAAGGAAGATGGCGAGGATACCATGGACGACCCGCGCAAGCTAAAGCCGGGTGAAATTGATCCCAATCCAGAGACAAAGCCGGCGCGCCCGGATCCCAAAGATATGGACGAAGACGAGCTGGAAATGTTGTCCGAGGCACGTGCGCGTCTGGCCAATACCCAAGGCAAGAAGGCCAAGCGCAAAGCGCGTGAGAAGCAGTTGGAAGAGGCGCGTCGTCTGGCTACACTGCAGAAGCGTCGCGAGCTGCGTGCTGCCGGCATTGGCAGTGGCAATCGGAAACGCATCAAAGGCATTGACTACAATGCGGAGATACCCTTTGAAAAGCGCCCGGCGTTGGGCTTCTACGACACAGCCGAAGAGCATCTGCAGAAGAAGGAGCCAGACTTCAATAAAATGCGCCAACAGGATCTGGATGGTGAGCTGCGTTCCGAGAAGGAGGAGCGCGAGCGTAAGCGTGACAAGCAGAAGCTCAAGCAGCGCAAGGAGAACGAAGTGCCCACGGCAATGCTGCAGAATGCGGAACCGGAACGCAAGCGCTCCAAGCTAGTGCTACCCACGCCACAGATTTCGGATCAGGAGCTGCAGCAGGTGGTTAAGCTGGGACGCGCTAGTGAAATGGCCAAAGAAATCGCTGGCGAAAGTGGCATAGAGACCACAGATGCGCTGCTGGCGGACTACTCCATAACGCCCCAAATTGCTGCCACTCCGCGTACGCCAGCGCCCTACACAGATCGCATAATGCAGGAGGCGCAGAATATGATGGCGCTCACCCACACAGAGACGCCACTTAAGGGCGGCATCAATACGCCACTACATAATCCGGACTTTTCGGGCGTTCTACCCAAAGCGGCAGCTATTGCTACGCCCAACACAGTGATTGCCACGCCCTTCCGCACGCAACGCGAAGGCGGCGGTGCCACACCATCTGGTTTCCTAACACCCGCCTCGGGAGCCTTGGTGCCCGTGGCCAAGACAGGCGCAGCTGGCAGCACTCCCGCCAATGTGCGCGACAAGCTGAGCATCAATGCGGAGGAGAACATGGGCGTCACTGAGACGCCAGCGCTGTACAAGAACTACCAGAAGCAAGTAAAGTCCACGCTACGCGAAGGTTTGTCCACGCTGCCGGCGCCAAGGAACGACTACGAGATTGTGGTGCCGGAGCAGGATGACAGTGAACCGATGGAAACAGATGCTGCACCCGCCATCGAAGATCAAGCCGATGTGGATGCACGCGTGCTGGCCGAACAGGAAGCCCAACGCAAGCGCGAACTGGCCAAGCGTTCCCAAGTCATACAACGCAGTCTGCCGCGTCCCATTGAAGTCAACACCAAGATACTGCGACCACAGGCGGAGAAGCAAAATCTCACCGAGCAGCAGCAGGCGGAGGAGCTAATAAAGCATGAGATGATTACCATGCAGCGTGAGTAAACTTGTCTACTAAAGAAGATCAATTTCTAAAGTTTGTTTCTTATAGTTTACGATTCTGTGCGAGATCCGGTGCCTGGTCAGTCACAGCAGAAGCTAGAGCAGCTGCAGAGCTACTTCAAGGCCAATCCTTATGAGGAGATCTCTGAGCAGGAGCTAGCGGATGCTAAGCAAATGCTTGCTGAAGAAATGGAAGTAGTCAGAGAGCGCATGGCGCATGGCGAGCTGCCGCTGGATGTCTACGCTCAGGTGTGGCAGGAGTGCCTTGGCCAGGTGCTCTATTTGCCATCGCAGCATCGCTATACACGCGCTAATTTGGCCAGCAAGAAGGATCGTTTGGAGTCGGCGGAGAAACGCCTGGAGACGAATCGACGCCACATGGCCAAGGAGGCCAAGCGCTGTGGCAAAATTGAAAAGAAGCTAAAGATACTCACAGGCGGTTACCAGGCGCGAGCACTGGTGCTCATGAAGCAGCTGCAGGAAACCTATGCGCAAATTGAACAGAACTCTGTGTCGCTCTCCACGTTCAAGTTCTTGAGCTTGCAGGAGGCGGTTGCAGTGCCGCGACGCCTTGATGCGCTGCAAGAGGATGTGCGTCGGCAGATGGAGCGTGAGAAGGAGCTGCAGCAAAGGTATGCAGATCTGGCCCAGCAGCGGGACTCGCTCTACGAACAGATTGAACTGCATGGAGGTGAGCTTCCCTCGCTGCCGTCGCCAGCGGCGTCGTCGTCGCAACAGCCGACCACCGAGTCGACCGAATCAGATGAATCCTAGAGAGACACACACACACACACACACAAATAGAGTTAATGCATTAAACATGTACTTTGCCCAAAATATTTAATATATGCTACAAAAAAACAGAAATGATTTCTTTAATGTCCGTATTTTTGATAGACCCACTCCTTGTTGTCCAGCGGACAGACGTGACGCGTCTTTAGCCAACGCGCTATGCAGTGATAGTGAAAGGCATGATTGCACTCGCCCCAGGCCACAGTGCACTCATCCTTGTTGGCATTGGGATCAGCCTGGCACTCGATGCACAAGTTCATGATATGATTGCGACAGATGGCGCAATTGTCCACAGCCACATCCCAGCACCAGTTTGCATGCGCCACCCACTTCTTAACCGTAAAGCGCTCCTCTTTCTTCGGCCCGCTGCTTGAGGCTACATTATCATCATTGAACTCCTCAATGTCGTGGAAGTCCTCTGTCTCCTCCACATCGACAAGCTCTTCGGTGGACACTTCGGCTGCTTTGCTATTGGCTTCCATTTTAGGGCAATTTTACAATTGATTTAAATACTAATAATTTATATGTATAAAATGTTGTGACTTTAAAAGAAAATAAAGCTATGCCTAAGCAAAGTAAATCAATTGAATTTACATTTTTAGCAACTGATCCTTTGCCAACATTATTCCCGCATATAAGCAACAACAATTGGAATTACATATTTATTTATTTGCAGTTTTCATCATATATAATATGTATATATGTTTTAAATTTGGTGCTAAAATACTAACAGTTTTTAATTCTCTTTTTTTTTCAATTACTTAGAATTTATTAACGAATCGCTTCGCTGCTCTATATAGTAAATAAATATGCAGTTGATCTTAAACGCAATGCGCATTTTCCGTTTTTGTATACATCATGATTTTTAGGTAGTTTTGTTCTTTAGAATATATGTTTTTATTTTGTAAATTTTAGAATTGATTCCTTGGAGTTTTCAGCAGCACTTGCGTGGATTATTGCCCATATGCGATATACAATTAGAAGACATAAATACATACAGAGACACAATAGTGATAATAATAATAATAATCATAATGATATACATAATGGTGAAGCATACATTATAGCTACTAAGAATATAAACTAACAATAAGATTGGGGTTTGCATTTTAAATATAAGTATATGTATCATAATTGTTTGATAAAGATTGAGAGTAACCGCAGGCGTCAACTTAGAGACGGCATATAGATATAGAGTAGGGAAGATTTGTATTTAGATTGTCCGCTAATAGAACTTGGAGGGGGAGCTAATCATCATCGTCGTTGATGGCCGCACTGCTGCGCGAGATCTTCATATAAGCAGCGCAAATACATTCGCAAACAAAGCGATATTGGCTCTGGAAAGGAAAAGATGAGACATTAATAGGAGAGCTTGAGTTGGAGTAGCAACTGGCCACTTACCACATTCTGAACCATGCAGGCGCGCTGGTCACGCATGGTGCGCACAATGTCCAGCGGATAGACAGGCTCGCGTGCCTCCATAAGCGCTAGCGCCGTATCCATAAGTATGAGCACACCAGTGCGTCCAATGCCAGCTGAGCAATGCACAATGACAGGCGGATTGGCGGCACTTATGCATCTGTCAAAATATAACAAATTAGTAACTGATCGCTTGACTATTTGGGCTCTTCCAACTTACTGATGCACGCTGGTGGACACCGGCGTTTCGTCTTCGGGCGTGGCGCCATTGCTGGCTGCACACTTGCGCTCGCTCATGAGTCCCAAATTGTCATCCGCATCGGCGTCCAGCAGTCGCACCTGCTTTAGGCTCTCCTCGATTTCCTGCAGCAGCGTGCGATTGCGTGCGGCACGCACACGCTCCGTAAACTCCAAAAACAAATTGGGATCGGAGGGCACACAGTGATCTGGCCAGGCCAGGTATTGCATGTGATGTATGTGGCGCTGCTCGTGCTTGTCGCGCAGCACAAACTCGCGAAAGACAAAGCTGCCCGTCTCGTCGGGCTTCTCGCTGAGACAGCGCACAGAGAAGCCATCGCCCAGCTGCAGCTCCTCACCGGTGACAGGCCAGTACTGGTGGCACTTCTGGCGGCCCGCCTCCATGACCGTGGTGAGCATAACCAGCAGATGGCTGCTCTCCTGCTGCACCATGCGCCAAAAGTCGGTTGTTGTGCTGGCAAGCGGTCCCTGCGTGGCTATATAGCGATTCACCACGCCGCCAGGTATTTCCATATTGACATAGTTGGCATTGATATAGTCGCCAGTCAGCGAGTTCACCAACGAGACACGTGTGCAGTCATCTAAAGAGCAAACAAATGTGTTAATCTATGAGAGATGCAATGGAATTATGGCCACTTACATGGAGATATATCGCGATAACGATTCTTGGGCGCATTTGCCGGCTTACGCGCCTCTGTGATAGCCAGCTCCGGATTCTTGCGATACATGAGCTCGTACTGCGCCAGCAGCGCACCTGAGGCGAGGCCATCACTCAACAGCAGCAGACTCTGTGTGAAGAGCGCATCGCCGTCAAGCAGATTCGAGTGCGAGCCAATCTCATCGCTCTCGGGCACGTACTGATAAAGCGGCTCCTCCTCCAGCAGCAGTGGGGCGCAGCGCTTGGGACGCACTGTGAGCAGCAGCTCACCACTCGCCTGATTACGGCAATCGCGTATCATGGCCACCACCTGCTCGTGTCGCAGTCCAAGCGTGCTGTGCCCATTGATCATGACGACTTCGTCGCCCTCGCAGACACGCGGCGTGCAGCGATCTGCAGGCGTATGCGGCACCACCTTGGACACCTGCACGGGCAGTCCCAGATCAACGCCGCCCTTCACATTGAAGCCATAGCGGCCCTGATCATCGGCTAACAAGCGCATGGTAATCAAATCGCTGCCACTGTCTGGCTGCTGCTGACCCACTGCATCCGCTATGGTCGTGGGCAGCAGCAGCGGACTGTGCTGGCCCGAGCTATACGCCGGCGGCATAGGCGAAGGCGTGCCCGAGTCAAAGCGGCGCGTGCACTGCTCAATGAAGCCAACATCGCTGCAAAGTTTGTTGCATTAATATAAATTTATATATTTCAATATCCGAGGGACTTACAGTTGTATATCGTACTCATCGCTGTGCTGCTCCCAGGCCTTGCGCGGCATGGCGTCGGCCTGCTTGGACGTCACCTTGGACGTGTCATGTGGACGGCTCGTTTTCGTTATGGTCAGTATGGTGGACGGCTTGCCGTTGTGCGAGGCGGCGCTGTCGGATCCGCTGCCGCCCGTGCCATTCTGCAGCTGATGATGTGCACCATCGAGGGAGTTGCTTGCTCCGCCCTCGGAGGCAAGCAGCCGCTTGCTGGGCGAGCGCACAAACACCTTGTGTATGCGTCCGCGCTGCTTGGACTCCTGCACCGCCTGCAGCTCCGTGCGCCCCGAATAGTAAAACTTGCTGCCCAAGCTAATGTTGAGGAAGCGCGACAGGCGATGTGGACGCTTCAGTCGGAAGAAGCTGTGATGCTCCACGCAGCTCTTCCACAGCGCCTTGGCATGTTTGTGGCTGCTCATGCCGAAGCCCAGCAGCGTGTCGTAGCTTTCGCTGGGCTCGCGTCGCAGTTGTATGAAGAAATCCTTGCGCTTGAACGACACCTTGACCATCTTGCTCCAGGAGAACGTATTAATGCGCAAGCCATGCTGAAACACCAGCAATCCTATGGCTGACACGCCCAGCTGCAGCTCCTTGCCATTCGAATCGGTGGCTGGATGCAAATCGATGCCATATAGCTCCAGTCGCTTGCCATGCTCCAGATAATTATATTCCGCGTCTGCGGGCAGCTGACCACGATGCAGCTTGTGCAGCTCGCAGACTTTACGCTCTGCCTCCGGTGATTGATCCGCCAGCAGCTGCAGATTGCTCAAATAACCCGGCTGATGCTCCACGGCATTGAAGTCGCCTAATTCCGCTGCAAATACGAAAGTCAATTAACAATCATCAAAGCAATTTAATCCAGTGTACACTTACACTGCACGGTGTAGCTGGCAAGCAGGCACTGGGTGTTGCTGGAGCAGGGCAGTTGGCCAAGCAAGATGTTGCGCTTTATCTGCAGATAGAACTGATAGCGTGTGAACTCCTCCTGCAAACGGCTGGGATCGCTTACATAGAACTAAAAGCAAAGTTAATTAGTTTATTGTTTTATTTAGCAATTGAGTATACGCACCTTAACCCTAAACTCTAATAATGGAACGGCATCGTGGTCAAGCGAGACGCTGCTGCATTGCTTCTTGAATTGCTTTTGAGCGTCGACCCATCTCTGCAAAGTTGCAAATAACAATAATTAATCACATGCTTAAATAATATATTTTAATGTAAACTAAAGTTAATGGTAATAAACTCTTCCACAAACTTTTCTTCTTGCAGGGCTCTAAAATATGTTGCATCGTTTTGATGGCAGAGCTTGATAGTCTAACTTGTTGTTCTTATATTAACAAATTTGAAAAGCATATTAATTGCAACTATAAAAAATAAACAAATAAAATACAATAGTCTTTAATATTTGGTCAAACCAGATCAATAGTTGGATGCTAGTAAACATATTTAAAATATTTATTATAATATAATTCTCGCAGCACGTGGACTCGCCAACAGTCCGTACAGAACAGACCTGCCAGCCTCCCACACACTCACACATGTAAGCTGCTCTTCGCTCAATTGCTAGTGAGAACTAAAGTTCGTACGCGCTCGATCGCGAGCGATATCAACGCTGCTTTGTCGCTTAGAGAGCGCTCAATGTGCATCGTACGTTGTGGGTGGGTTGGGTGTTATTTTGTCTGCGTTAAGCGATATATGTAAGCAGGTAGAAACTAAGTAGGAGCTGACTCTCTTAACTTAGCTAAACATCAACAACAACATTGAAGCTACGCTCGAAGGCGCAAGATTGTATTAAATATTGAATTTGAGTCATTAAATAAGATATTCCTTTTTGAAAAATCGAGTTGTTGTTTATTTTAGATAGGGATGTGTTTAATTTTATATTGTAAACAATTCAATAAAATGTTTCTGAGCATTACTTTTGCATTAATTCAGTACTTCAAATGCTTAAATACAAATTGTTTGTAATAAAACTCAATAAAAATTTAAAGTTGATTGAAACGTTGTATCTGAAAACGATCAATTATTGACTAACTAGTTTATTTACTTACCACAACATCGCCGGGTTTCTGTGGAAATAAAAGGCCAAAATAGTCCCTTTCGGATAGTTCGAGATATTGAAAGACCTGATCTAAGAGCTCAGCGCCTTTCGCACGTTTCTACAAAGCAAATGGAATTAAATACAATTATGTCAAAGTTGTATATGAAATTAT
This sequence comes from Drosophila busckii, assembly GCF_011750605.1. Lineage (NCBI taxonomy): Eukaryota > Metazoa > Arthropoda > Insecta > Diptera > Drosophilidae > Drosophila > Drosophila busckii. The sequence goes on from NC_046606.1 coordinate 9,722,560, forward strand.
AATGCTAATGCTTTCTATTTTCTTCAGTTGAATTGCGCATTTTTAACTCGTATGTTGATTGTTTTGTCATAGCAAATTGATAATAAAAGTCATATAAACAGATTTCGTGCACGCCATTATCTTTATGCCGATCTTTGTAAAGAGAAACGTGAAAAATGAATATAATATACAAAAAAATAAACAAAGACAAGTGCGTGTCTGGCTGTGAGTTGTTTGTCTGTCTGTCTGTTTGTCTGTGGCTGTTGAGACGCCCCCAGATGAAAGTGAGATTTAAATTGAGATGCACATTTCTCATTACAATTTTCAAGTGCGAAAGTAAACAATGATTAATAAATGTACGTAACGCACGACAAAGCTACTGACTTTCTATAGTTGGGGGTCTTTGCTTTTTAAACAAAAGCAAAAGTTGCTATAAATATGCGCATTTGAAATGCGAATTAAGGAGGCGCAAATTATTGATTCGACTGGAAGTTGCAGTTTTGGCTGTGGGGCTGTGGCAGCTCACCTCAATCCGAAAGGTGTGCGTGATGTCATCTAGGAATAGTACGGTGACGCATTGCTGCCGCTGTTGTTTCTTATCGCGCGCCAGTTCTGAGCTGCCTCCGCGTAAACGATAGTTTCTGCTTAGGTTGCTCAAACGGAACCGTTCAAACATGGTCGAGCTCCATATTGCCCCCAATAATAGTTGCTACGAATATATATCTTTATATATGTGTATATTTAATTCTTTTGTGTTGAGTCCTTTTGTTGGCTGGCAGTTGATTGTTGCTGTTTATTCGATAAAATGGCAAGACTTTGACTTTGGACGCGTCGTTCACGTTTTATGGCTAAGACTTTGGATGGATGCACTGCTCGACAAAATTGTGTCTAGCTGAGTTGGCTCGTAGCGGCTTGATTGCTGTAATAAAAGCAGAATTAGTTAAAGTATATTTAAATTATATTGATTAAATAATATTTATTTTTGTTAACATTTTTCCTTATGTCGATGTGGTAAATAATAACTATTATATATACATCTATTATCCATAATTTATTTCTGATAGTTTGGACTTTTCGCAATAATTTTTAGAGCAAACAGTAAAATAATAAATCCATTTACACAATTACATATCAAGTTTAATGATTTATTAATCAACCATTCAATATACTGTAGCCTTTTGTTAAACCATACCCCATATAATTCGTCGATGTTTTTTCTTAGATTTATATCATCCCTTCATAGCTGTTAAAAGTGTTGAAAACATTGGTCTAAAGATCTCTCGCTGTGTAGCATATTATCACGCACTAACAACTACGAAACACAGACTGAAGCATAAATATATTGACAAGTGTAAGGTGACTAACTTTGTCATTGTCTCTTATTGACTTCCTTTCTTTCTTTCAGTTGCGACTGCTGCATTGAAACGCATACAAATACAAATAAAAATACAAGCACGCAGCAGAGATTAAGAACGTAGATACATTTGTATCTATACGTAAGCATGTAACTGTAGTAATGTAAAATAATTCGTTGATGATTGATGCGCTGTATATAATTGGCTTAAACTAAATACTTTGCTAAGTACTACGAATCGCTTTAAAACACGATCAGTTGGATATATATATTTAATATATATATATATATATATATATATATATATATATATTTGTTTAACCAGGCCAAAGTCATTAAGCAGCGTTTTCTTTGTTTTCTGCGCTGTCATTGCGAATTTAAAACAAAGCAGCTGAAGCGTTTAATGGGAATTTCATTTTTTTTAATAACTAAGCAAACAATATTAATTCCTAATAATACAAAACACACAGGCAAGGTCAATACTTTACCAACAACTGACGCTTCTTAGAGATATCAATAGCTTGGTCACATTTCTATACATTTATGCAATTTGTTAACTAATATAATTTGTTGCTATACATAGAGACAGCGACACAAGCCGACACTTTGTTTGTACATGTGATAGATAAAGATATTTTTGCTTTCTGTGCTATATATTAATACACAATTTCCGGCTGGCTGGCAGTCGGTTGAAATAAATTCGCAAGAACTAAGTCGAAGGGGAAAATCCAATTGCATGAAAAAGTTCTGCGCAATATTGTTAAACGTTTCACACAACATTTTAAATTGTCACCAATACAAATTCACATACTAAAAATATATATTTAGTTGCTATATATGGAGCAACTATTTTATTTGGTGTTAGGTTAGAGCAATTTACAGGCCAATCTCATTACCAAATGTTTGCTCTTTTTTTGTAGGCTAAGCTGATTAGGCAGCTGTTGTACTTGGAGGGAGCTTGGGGTTATCAACAGACCCATGCAAATTTGTTAGACATACAAAGCAAATTTGCTCCGCTCGCTCTCTCTCTCACTCGGTCTAGAGCGCGTTTCCAGTTTGTAATGGGTCGATAATTTTGTAGATTGTGTGTGCATGTTCAACAGGTTGAAAGAACAACAGTCAACAGTGGAAACGAGGTTACGTCATTTGTTATATGACGCCCACACGCCCATGGCGTTGCCAATTGCCGAGTTTTTACTTTAGGGAACCAACTGGGGACTGGGGCTGGCCATATTTGAACGGAAGCCTTATAGACACATGTGTGTTGTGGCTACGGCTTTTATATTACGCCGCTGCACAGACGAGTGTGTTCCCTTTATGGCCAATGCAAGTCGAAGCTTGTTGAGGCCAAACGAGCAAGAGGGGAAGAGTGTGAGAGAGAGAGCGAGGCAGCTGCTCAGCTTGCAGCTTTTGATTGAAAACGAAATGAACAACAAATAAAAACAAAACTCAGCTGTCCGGTTTTTATTGTTTAATTACACACACACACATGCAAGTAAACATGCATTGGCCTGGCAACGTATAAAGGTTTTCTTAGTTCGTTGACCGATATTCGGATGCTACCTATGCCCCCTTCCCCTTTCGTTTCACCTTTCTCTTCAAAACTGCAAAATTGGTTCACAGTGCAAAAAAATGAATTTACATATGTTGCGCTCTGTATATGTCAATACATATATATACATATGTATATGTTTTTGAATACAATTTGCAATTTGCTTTTGTTTGTTTGCAGCGCAATGTTGAGAGTTTCCGTTGCGGATTTACATTGGTGCAAAAGTCATGAATGGAGGACATTTAAGCAGCTTGACTTTCTTTGCTTTAATGTAAATAGCACTTGAATCAGTGTGCAGCTTATGTTTTCTTTCTACTTTTGCTCGCGTGACCCGCTGAGGGAGAAATGGCAGCATAAGCGAAAATAAAAAAGACAATTCGCTTACTGATGCTGAATGGAGCTGCAAGCGTAGATTATAAAGGGGGGAGAGAGAGGGAGGTGACTTTGCTGATGACATGAAACCGGTTGGAGAAATTGGCCAGCTAGTTGAGCTGCAACGTTTAAAACTGAACTTTTGAGCACTTGGGGACAGACGACAGACAGACTAACCCAAGATAATAATAAAAGAGATGCTGATGACTCAAAGCTGATAATGGAAACCAAGGTAGGCAGACATCTGCCGATAAACAAAGCGAGTGCTTTGCAATTTGTTTGTTTATATTCCAACTGAGAGCTATTGAAACCACAGGCGTTGAACTTGTTAGGCAAGGAAACGTAATATGAAACGGAAAACCACATAGAGTAAAGCAGGGAGGGAGCAAGGGGTAGCTAGAGAACCTAGCAACAAGCGTTTGATTTTTTGTTAGACACAGCTGCCCCACTCAATTGCAAGTGGGGCACATCACTCAAAATTGTTTCTAAGGCAATCTCTAATTTAAAGCCATAAGCTGGACAAAACATCGATTTCAATTTTAAAAGCTCAGACGCAGCAGTTGGGGGCGGGCGGACCGAGCCCGTAATAGCATTGGAAATGCAATTGAATTTGTCGTGCTGGCGACGCATCAATAATGTTGCGTCTCATTGCATTTGCATTTGTTTGGTTTTATGTGTGTACTTTAACCGTTATGTGCCGTCAGGGTTGCTATGTGGGCCAGGGCTTGGTTGCATGGTTGGAGAGGAGCAGGGGGCATGCTTATCGCTGTTTGCCTTTTAATTTTTATTGCTGCTGACGGCGCAGCGCGCACCCCGACGAAGCGAACAAATTCTTATGCTATTTTCGTGTTCATATTTCACATGCAGCAACAACAACAACAAGCACAGCAGATTGAGCAGCAGCCCCCAGGCCAAGTACGCGAGTAAAGAGACCCAAGCTGCCAGCCCCGGGCGGCACACGCTCATACTAACACACACACACACATATATATTGAACAAGCGCTGTTTTTTTTTCATTTAGTTTACGCTACGTTTGTTGTGGTTTTCTTAATGCTCAGTGCTTTCTTCATTTAACTGTTAACGTTAAACGCAAATTAATCTACTCGGGCCTACTGGTCACTGAGCATAGAAATCTGTAATTTATTAAACCATTTTCCAACACAATACAATATTCAATGATTAATTGAATTCACATACATACATGTGTGTGTGTGTGTGTGTTTGTGTTTTATGCTTGAAATACAAAAACAAAGAGTACAAGTACTTCTCTTCTTTCTCTTTCTTCTTTTCTACCATCAGCTCATCATCTGAAAGATGTTCTTGTGTAGGCGGCATTCAACTGAAGAGCGCTTGTGAGCGAGAGAGGGAGAGGAAGAGTGTGTACAGCAGGAAGAGGGAATAATAATAATAATAATCTAAGGGCACGGACAGCACACACACACACAAGCATACACACTCACACACACAAGGAAAAGAGTTTAAGCTGCGGGCTCACCTTATGTTTTTAACATTTGTAGTTTCCTTGCACAAGAGGAACTTGCTTCAGTCGCCAGCAAAAACAAACACGTAACTTCTAACGCATTAAAAATGTGTTAAATGCAAAACAAAACATTCACAAAACACCGACGAACGCAAAGATTGAGATACACGGGGCCGTGAATTGAAAATTACGAGAACACAAGAAAAATGCCGGAAACTACGTAAAGTTATAGGACTTTGCTGTTGATATTAAAGTTAGTCTAAGGGTGCACACATTTATGCAATGTTTGCTGATATTTTTAGCAATTTGTACACTTGAAAATTAAAGAAAACTAATAAAAACAACAAAAGCAGATTAATTGCACACCGAGCCGAACAGAAATTATACCGAAACTGGCAAGTATCATCCAGAAAAGCGTGCGAGCTGGAGGTGGAAAATGGGCGATTGTCGACACTATCGAGCGTGCGCGATAGTTATTGCAAAGCATCGATAAGATAGCGCTCGAACATGTTGCAAGCATATTAAACTGAGCAGTTTGTAGGCGGGAGATTTGAATAAAGCTTAATGTTTAAATTCAGTAGGCTTTGAATTAGCTTGAACATAGACTTGTGCACAACTTACATAAAAATTTAAGTAATATTTAATTTATTTAACATAAAAGCAAAAAATGTCCAGTCGCGAAGGTGGCAAAAAGAAACCGCTAAAAGCGCCCAAGAAAGTGCCAAGGGAAATGGACGAACAGGAGTTGGCTTACAGGCAGAAGCTAAAAGAGCAAGAAAAGGCTTTGGATGCGGCTAAGCAAAAGGCAGGACTGAAGAATGCCAAAATGGGTGGAAAATAAGCCAAGGCCATATCGGACATAAAGCAAACAGACAGTGCATATTGTAACTCTCTTTTCTTTTGGCAATAAATTGGGATAAGTTCCTATTATGCAGTAGAATGATGATTAATTGTCAGTGGTCAGTCTGCGGTCAGCCCATGGGGTTCGCTTAAAAAGCCATCAAATAAATGTGACATCTCTCATATCCCACCCGAAGGGCTGGGAAAAAAAACGACCTCAAACGGTAAACGGGATGTGTAACAAATGCGGTAAATTGGTTTTTTATGCGATTTTTATGTTAATCAAAAACTGATGCGTTTCTGTCAGTTTGTGACATGTGCCGATGTATATTATATTAATCAAGGCTAATCTGATCTGAGCCCACAATTATTGGCCTTATATTAAATCAAGTTGAAGCCGCTTTGTTTTTTAATATACATATTTATTTATATTTTTAATTTAGGCGCAAAACATAACACAAAAACATTACCATAACTCTTAGAGATAATACTTATTTATATCGTTTGCTGTATTTTCTTTAAGTTAAACTAATTGAATTTGTTCTTAAGTATAAATAAAAAAAGTAAATGTTGTGAGTTTGAGAGCTAGAGCGTAATCGTAATCTAGAAGAGGAAGCATTTGATATGTTGTAAAAATGTTAATTATATTGTATATTAATTATATTTTTATAAGCATACAAGTTATTTATAAAAATGTAGAGTTAATTTTAAATAATTAATAACAATTAGATATTGTGGAGTTAGCATTTTGATTTTTAGACGAGTTTTTTCTTAATTTTCATAGTTTTGTTTTTGTTTCATAAAATGTTATGTGCGTAATATTTAATTGTTTATTTATTTATTTGTTGGCACACTATACAAGTCTTATGCAAAAGTTTCGTAGCTATATTAAGTATGCATTTAAATTAAATTAGGGATTGCAAATATGCCGAGTATTTTTTGTTTTTTTCATATAATTTCAATGGGGTTGAGTGTTTTGTTTATATTTGTTCTAATTTACAAGCTTACAAATTATTTAACAACATTAAATGTTTTAACATGAGACAAATTTTTCAAATTAATTTCAAACAATAGGCGCGCTATTTGCTCTTAGAATATGCATTGCAAATCGGTTGAAAGTTTAAATTTCTGTTTTAAGTGAGGTTATGTACAATTTTAGGTATTCAGGGATTACCCTTGCGTGCGCTGAAGAACATGCGCGCCACTTTGCCCAAGGCGCCAACAAAGTCCCAACGATCTTGATGTGGTTGCTGCTGCTGCTGCTGATGTTGCTGCTGCTGCTGATGTTGCTGTTGCTGCTGGAGTTGGCAAGCGGGCAGCGCTGGCGGAGCCTAGGAGGGAGTGGAGTACCAGCCGCTGGCGGGGCTGCCCTTGTGGTACAGATGGAAGCTCGAGTGCGGCGCAAAGTACTGCGGCTGGTCGAGATTGCTGTAGGTGACGCCGCCCTCGGTGGTGGTGGCGGCATGTCCAGCATGCGGATGCATTGCAGCCGAATAGGCTTGCGGCTTAAGCGGCAGCGCTGTGGGCGCTGAGCCATCCACAGGCGTGGCATATTGTCCACGCAGTGGATCAGCGTAGTCGTAGCCACCATTGCTGCTGACCACCAGACCAGGCGGCGCAGCATTGGGCGGCGCCTTTACCGAATTGTTGCTGTCGCGCGGCGAGACGGAGCTGGGCGGCGTCATGGCATTGTGGTAGTCAATGGAGCTGTGATAGCCGCCATAGGTAGACACCAGATTGGTGAAGGCGTCCGCTGAGCTGACGCTCTTCTGGCCACCCGCTGCTGCCGCCGAGTGCAGCTGCAGATATTGATTTTCATAGCTGGATTCGCTGCCAGGCGGCGTGGGCAGCGGTCCGCCCTGCTGCTCGCCATAGAAAACTCCCGCGCCCGTTGGAGTCTGACGCGCTGTGGCGCGTATGACGCTCTCGCGATTCGCGTAGATCTGACGCAGCAGCGCTGTGGCCGGCATAGGCGGTGGCTGCTGATAGGGCGTGCCAATCCATTGGATGGTGCTGCTCTTCTCGTTCAGATCATGTTGCTCCTGCTGCTGCTGCTGTTGCTGCTTGATGAGCGCATCGGCGCTAAAGTCCGTGCTGGGCTGATTGTTGTTGTTGGCTGTGGGCGAGGGCAGATGCTTGGACATGGCGTGCTCCAGATCCTTGACAGCCGAATCAGCGGCAGGCTGCTCATCCACTATCGAGGGCAGGCGGCTACGCGGCTGAGCGCCATCTCTAGCCTCCATGCTGGGCAACTTGCTCAGCGGCTGCTGCTGTTGCTCCGCCTGCTCCTCTGCCTGCTGCGCTGCCTTGCTCTTGCGCTTCCGCTTCGTGCTGCTGCTGCTGGGCGTAGGCGTAGGCACGGGCGTGGCCACAGTCGTTGGCATCACGCCATCCACCTCCACGCCCAGTGGCGTTGGACTGTCCTTAATCAGCGCCAGACTGTTCAGCTGATTACCATGCGTGGCATTGGCGCTGCGTCCGCGTCCACGTTGCGAATGTCCGTCGCCATCTGTCTTGGGTGAATTGAGTCCCAGCTTCATGTCGCCACTGAGATGCGGATTGCCATCAGTGTTGGCATCGCCGCCAGGCGAACCGCTGCCGCTGCTCTTGTCATTGCCCAGACCTTCCTCGTTCTTAATGCTGTCCACGCTGGGCTCCAGCTGACAGCAATCCAGAATGAGATTCTCGTTCTCACGATTGCTGCAAATACATAAAAGGATTAAATGGATTTAAAAAAAGGCAAGAAAGTGTTTACGACTGATCTAACTAATATTCAAATTTATATTTAAGATTATTGTTGCGTATGAATCGATAGCTTTGTTATATCGATAGCTGCTAATTAACAACTTTGGCTAATGCTCATTACATAATTGCGCCTTACTGATCACTACAGATGACACTTGAGTTATTCACCGTTAAAATTCTAAGCAGACTACGCGCGGGAAGCTGTTCTTTTTTTTCGCCACTAAAATTTGTGTTTTAATTAGCATTATCAAGTGTAAAATTGTGAGCAATCTGTTTAATTAACTTAATATAAGATAATGCACATGTGTAGCTATGTATTAAGTTATAAATTCGCGTAATTGCAACTATTTAATATTTTCTTAGTGCAATGCGCGCTCTTTTTCTCTTAAGCTAGGCGCGTTCGTTACCAAGCCTTTGTATTTCCTTTTTTATGTGAGTTTCTTATTGTTGAAGTGTCAATATATCAATATGCGAAATGTAACTTATTTTATTGCGCAAAAAGTGTAACTAATGAGAAATGAATTGGAGAAGCATCCGCTCTCTCTTTTCAAAGCGCAATGCGCCATTTTGATTTTTTAGTGTAAAGTTAACAAGCAAAGTGCTTAATAAAATGAAAGAAGCACAACTTATATGTAAATGTGTACATACAACACAAATACAACAGCAAATCTACATGTGCATGAGCGGTAAGTGTACTGTTTTACTCTTTCTCTTAAGCTAAGTTCAAATTCACCCGCTTGGTGTCGCTTTAAATAATTTGATACGCACTTTAGTTGTGCGCTCTTGCTTTAAGTTCAGCGCGCTCTGTCATAACGGTGCTTGTAGCTCTTGTTGTTGCTGTCAGTTTGAAGCTCAATATTGGTATCTTTTAGCTAAGAGCATGTATGGTATTTTAATATGCGTCGACTGCGACTGTGACTGCGCTGCTGGCGCATTTTCAAAGAGTTTTGTACTGATCGTTTGTAAAAAAATCTCAATTAAATGAGGTTGAGCTTATAAAGAGATCTGAATATATATTTGTAAGATACTGTTTTATTACAAATATCTAACTCTGTTGTTATTATTGTTATTATTTTTCTTTACTCACCTTATAACGTAGTTGACGCAAATAATATTCTGCTCGTCGGCATTCTTGGTGCTGCAGACAACAGTAGCGCAGGTTTGTAGCCAAGTGTAGCCGCCACTCTTGTTCATCAGTCGATAGTAGCCGGTAAGCACCTGTCCCTTTTCAATTACTGCAATGCAATTGAAACTTTAATTGAATTCTTATACATAAGTAAAATATAAAACTTACAATCTGAGTGACTTTTGCGCAGGCGATTAGCGTCCTCGGCATGGCACAGTGAGTACAAACTTTTGTTGACCAGATCCTCGGGCGTATAGTCAAGCAGATCGGACACTCTATGAAAATAGAAATAGCAAATTAATAAAATGTTTAATTAGCTTTAGCGGCAATGCTTACCTTGGCTCACAGTGGGCAACGCGCAGGTCAAAGTTGACGCGTGTGACAAACATGTCGCACTCCAGGCGAATTTCATGCACCGAGGGGGGCGGCAATGCAATTGCTAAGGCGACCATGCCCAGCAGAGGCGGCTGCGATTTACGCGTATGCGAGAAAGTGTACTGGGGTCGCAGCTTGCAAAGCAGCAGCACAACCTAAAACGGTACAAAGCAAAGACAAAACTCAATTAGCGCACTCTCTCACTCTCTCTTTCTATCGCGCTCTTTATAAAGTAAAAAGGTTTAATAAGCAACGGCTTGTCGGATTGCATTAAGTGCTGCAGGAGAGAGCGAATTCTAAGAGAAAATTCTAACTGCAATCTCTCTCTTTAATGCAAGCTGACAAAAGCTTATTGCTTTTGACTGAGCGGTTGTAATAATGATGATGATTGTTGTTCTTGTTGTTGTTGTGGTGCAGTTGAGAGAGATGAAGCTGAGTTTGCCTGCGCTGGGGGCCGCGCTTTATTCGATACTGATCAATCTAAAATCAGTTTAGCATTGCCTTACGCAGCTTAATAATGTGGCCGAAAATTTGTAAATTATAAAAAGGTGAGCAGCGCTCCTTAATAAATCATAAACTAACTAGTAAGTAGTTGTAGTTGATTTGATAAATTTGTAAATTTTAATTTCAATCAATTCCTTGCGTTTTGTTGTACTGATTTCAATTGATACGTACCGAATAGTTCGAGGCCGGATTCTTAACATTTTTACCATTGTTATTGTTACCGTTGCAATTGCTCGTTGCATCGCTGGCCTGTAGATAAGCAGTGGATGGGATGGTAATACGTATACATAATGGACAGAAAGATGCTTACAAGCTTACAGCCAAACTAGGTTAGTCTACATGCCCTACAACGCCCCAGCCCAGAACCCACCCAAACAAATAAAACAAATCAAAGGTTAGCAGCACTACAATACATACAAAAGAAATCAAAAAGAAAACACAACGACAAATGTGGAGAAACAAAAATAAAATGTGAATAGGAGTACAACTAAAGCTAGCTTAGACTATGAGGGCGTGGAAGCTTACCCGATAGCCGGAGGATTTGAAGTGACAGCCACGTTTAGTCAGCGTGGACTTCATGCGCACACAGAAGCTGCGATCGTAGCCCTTGTAGCCACTCGTCGATGCCTGCGTCATGGAAGCAGCAACTGCAAGCAGAACAAACATAGAGAATTTATAAATCTTTACTTGCACTTTAGCAATTAATTAATTAAATGTGTAAATTAAACCGCCCAGCGCCTTGACAAACTGTTCGACGCAATCGACAACTCGGACTCGGACTCACCATCAGGATTGTTCGTACCATGTGTGCCGCTGCCATCATCGGAAGCGCCCGATGTGGGCGATGCGAGCCCAGCGGCGCCGCTGCCGCTGCCACTGCCCGCACCGCTGGTGCCGCTCGTCAAGCTCAGTCCCAGCTGATCGGCGATTTCCGCATGATCCGCCTGGTGTATATAATCGAATATGCTGCTGCCCGTCATCTCCACCTGCGACAGGCCCAAATAGATGGACACCGTTTCCGATATATACAGGAAGCGGCCATCCGCTGCCACAGCCAAAGCGAAACCGTCCAGCGACTAAAAGTTGAAAAGAGTTAAACACATTTGCATAATGGCTGACAGCACTCTAGCTGTCTCGCTCGCACTCAACTGATTAAGCGCACTTACCTGCAAGATGTGGGTGCCCTGATGTTGCTCGAACAAATCAACAGCGGGACTGCGTCGAATGGCTGCACCTGGAATTGAGATAATGCAAATGGTTAATACATAAATATATTAGAATCATAAATTAGTGGCAAAGCTGCTAATAAAGTTAAGTTTAATAGGCAATCCTCAATCCTCATTATGTGATGAAATTAAAGCAACAAATTTATGCTTTATTATCAATAATATTGTCTTCAATTATTTGTTTGTTTTTATCAACATTATGTGAAATTATATTCATTTAATTTAGGACGCTAGTTAAGTTCTCATTTATTTATGACTCTGCAGAAAAATGTTTAATAATTTGAACCGCAGCCGCAGTGTCATAAATATTCGCAGTGTTCAATATTTTCTCAGCTGATGCTCACTCGCCGCATATTTATTTAATTCAATTATAGAATTTTATGATTATGGGCCACAGCAAAGGGCCGAAGCAACCCCCAGACTGACCAACATCAGCTCATAACTCGCACAAGTGCAAATCGCTTTAGTCCACGCCACTCCCCCTACTCCTACGCCCACTCATGGCCTTTGTATGGCAAATCCCCAGCGGTTTCCAATGCTGGCGCGCTAAGTTGGCAAACAGTTTCCGCTTCCGCTGGCCATATGTGTCGTCCAGAGTGGGAGTGTGAGTGGGTGGCTGGCTGGCTGGGCAGACTGTGGCTTTAATGACATTCGCAGCCGCCCAAACAAAAACATCATCCTCAATAATTTATATAAATATTTTTTTGTGTGCGTCTTTTTTTTGCTGCGTCTCGAGCTCAGTCTCGGTCTCAGTTCCAGTCTGTGGGTCAAATTGAAGTGCTTTTTATTGCCCGCAGCTTGTTGCTGGCTCTTTTGGGTTTAGTTTCGCATAATAATACAATTCGCTTGAACACTTCGCCCCGCCTCCCGCCCACTCTCTGCCCATACATAACGCCCCATTGATTTTGGATTATTTTTTAGTGCCCTGTTGTACCTTTTTGGCTTTGCCAGCTGCCCATTGCAGTTTACCCATTTGCCTTTAGTCAGTTGCCAGTTGCCAGTTGCCCATTGCTTGGCAGCGACTCGAGTCCAAGCGCTGCTCGCTTGTTTGGCTTTTGGAATGCTTTTGACGTGACAATAACTCGACGTTGACGTGGCCAACAAGCCAGCGATGCATGACGAGCCAATGACTTTAGCTGTTGACACTGTCTGCTAACAAATTTATTGGCAACAATTCAACTCACAACAGTTGCAAAACATTTTTATATACTAGAAATTTAAAGGCGAGTTTGTTTACTGCTCAATTTTAATGTTAGATTAAATTGCGTAAAGCTTAAGCTTTTAAATTTGAATATAAAAAAGACTTTGAAACAAAAACAATTTGATATTGTAGTAGCAACAATTCAAACCTATTTTATAGAATTTAATACTATATTTTTAACTCTTATAAACTTTAAATATGTACTACAAATTAAGACAATTTTAAATAATACTGAAATACAAATTGGGAAGTAAATTAAAAAACAAAAAAGTTGGAATTAGGTCTCTTAACTATTTTTGTCCAATCCATTATAGAGAAATTAACTCATAAGCTTTGAAGATTACAAATTAGTAAGTTTTTTAATTTCTTATAAATAAATAAAAATAAATAAAAAAAAAAGAAAACATGAGCTCCTCTTAACTAAAATTTAGATGCATAATTTACAAGTAAGTCAAGCCAAATCCATTTTAGAAACATTTTATTTTATTTCATTCTTTCTAGATCTCTACTTTCCATTTATTTGGAATATTTTGAAATGATTTTAGTAGCAGAAGTTAAGGTTCTCGATGTTACTGAAGCTTTCTATATAAAACGAATACATCACTCCTCACTCAAGCCCCATTAATTGTTTTTTAATGACTGTCGATAAGCCATTTTAAAGACCTCGATTAGTAAGCCTTATAGGCACATTGACTGCCAGTCAGCCAGTCAGCCAGCCATAGAGCTTAGCCTTCTGAAATGCCCGCGATGACAACTACTGCTATTGAAACTATACTGACAATAAATCCGATCAAGTGACGTGAGCAACGGCAACGTCAACAATAAAAACAAAATGGCCGCGCATGCGCAGTAAATAAAATGAATTTAGCTTAATAGCGATATTTTATGCTAATTTGGTAGCTCTCGAGGCCCCAAAAGCCAAAAGCCCAAAAGCAACAAGAAGCTAACTCTGGGTAAAGAGTTATTTTTATTTTTAAGGTGCGCGCGCATAATTTGTTTAATGTATTTATTTTTTATTATTTGCTGTGCTTTGCTTTTTGCGTTTTGTGTGCCATAGAAATTGTCGAGTTGACAAATTGTTATATTTTGATTTCACTCAACTGCAAACTTTGTTGCCAACTACAAAATGTAGGCAAAGGTGTTTCCTGCTTTCGGTTTTATTGCTCATTCATTTGCATTTGGCTAATGGCGGACAATATGGCCGCCGCCCCCGCCCCCCCGCTCTCGATGCCATCAGCCTATTGTAGAGTCGCAAATGCAAATGAGCATGGAAAAATTTCACTGCACTTACGACTCGAAAAGTACCGTCTGTACCCCCAGTTGACAACAAACTTATGTTGACAACTGTGAATATTTATGCTAAGTGCACTTGAGGATGTAAATGAATGAAATATTTATAAGAAAGCGGAAAGATCTTTATGGTTATGATCAGGGACTTTAATTATGAAAATAAAAAAGGTAACTTTAGCTATGATCAGGGAATAAAACTTTTAGAATTTTAAATACTAATATTTTAGATGAGAATCTATTTTTAAATATTTTTGAATCATTGGAACTCTTACATTTGGCTTTGGTAAATTATATTTTTTAAATTTTTATAAGAAAGAAAATTTTAAAATAGTAAAAACCAAAAAGTAGAATTACAATTTATTACAATTTATTTCAAAATCAATATAAAATTAAAAATTATGTTTTCTGTTTTAGTTTTTCGTCAATCTTCTAAGTTTGTTTTCTAGTTTTTTTTTCTTTCATAACTTTGAGCAGAAGAATGTTTTTTTATATTTTTTTGTTTGTACTCACTTTTAAGTTTGCTGCTGCTGGACGCCTCTCGCGTCCATGGAGGATCGCCGTGTCCGGAAAAGTCTCTCAATTTCAAATAGCTTATGGTCAGTCTTATAATGGAGGCTTTGTCCAGCTGGCTGGTGATGGCCGCCGGCAGCGGCAGCATCTTGGCCAGCTCATAGAACTCGTAGTTCTCCTTGCCGCGTCGCGAGCGCGCAGCGTCCCGAGACTTCTCCTTGCGCAGCTCCAGGATGCTGCAATGACATGAATGAATTGACATATTAGCTACAATAAATATTGATACATAAGCCGTAAGTAGACACTGACTTATGGCAGCAACAAAGATGCAACAAGAGAAGAATAGAGAGGGGGAGACCTGTCGGTCTAGCTGTCAGTCAAAGCGATTTGGCAATTTGTTTTCGCTCCAGCGGCTGCCCACGCTGCATTGTTGTTGATGAAATGGTGTCAAGCCAAGTCCCAACTAATTGCCACACATTTGTCAGTCTTTCAACAGTCGAACAGTGCAACATAATTCTCACACTAGAGGCTAGAGGATCGGCTCTCAATTCAGTTCTTGGCCAACTCATTTTCTATGCACTACAGATTTTCAATTGTGCGCAACCTTTGGACCGCAGCTCAAGTTTTCAAACAGCAGCAGCTCGCAACGTCGCATTTGCGGCAGATACCGACGCTCAGATACGGATTCGAGGCAGTCGCAGCTTTATTTCCCTAAATGCACAAACTTTTCATTCGGCTGCAGTGGCTCAAAGACTTTGCCGCTTTGCCAGTTGGCACTGTGTGGTTTATCAGTGCGCAAGCATCTGGCCATCAGCTTCGTCAGAAACTTGGCTTTAAGCGTTCATAATTTAAGTTTGTTGTCATCTTTGTTGTCGTCGTCGTCGGCGGCTTAAGCCATGTTTTGTTTTTGTAGTGAAATTTCCAAAATGCTCTACAATGTTTTGGGGTCTAAGTGAATAATTTAGAGCTTTGTCTAAAGACTCAAAGCCACATTTAGAGATGATGAGTTGATCATAAATGAGAGAGAGACTTGTGTAGAAACTTCGACTCAAAGTATTAATTTCTAAGACATAATTTAGATTTGAGTGGTCGTCGGTTTGTCTATTAAATTCATGTAGAGACTTTTCTTTTGTTAAATTGACATTCAAAATGACAAAGAAAATTTACTATAAATTATATTTGGTTTAGTTGATATTTTCTTTAAATGTTTATTTTAATTATTAAGCGATTTTTTAATGTTTATGCTTAGATTTGAATAGATTTTAAATGATTTATTTGTAATATTTGAATCAATTAAGATTTAAATAGACTACAGCTTTATAATTGAAGCGTGTTTAACTCTATCTTGACTATTATTTTTTAAGCTATAGCTAAGTTCTCAGTTTATTGTCTCGCTTGTTAGAGTGTTTAGTTGTTCTCCCTACGCTTTTGTCATTTTCTTAGTCAGTTGCTCATTTTGAACATTTTGTGGGCTTTTAAATTTATTTTAATGTCTGTGGGGCATCTGTAAATGTGCTCATCACTCGGCTCGAGAGTCTCGTTCTTTGGTTATGTTTAATTTGAGAGTGAGTGCGGCTTCTGCTTCGGCTCCGCAGCTTTAGTGGGGGGATCGGCTGATGTTTATCTCTCGAACTTGTGTGTTGTGGCATAAAAATATTTTTGATAATTAAAACGAAACCGCTTAGGCAAAAAACCCGTACAACATGCGTCTGCCACGGGCCAAGCCAGTTTTTGGCCTTTTAATTAGTTTTTATTTCAAAGTGCGTTGTGTGTTGAAACTACGCGCGACAAGTTTGTACCTGGGCTTCCAACTAAACGTCTGGGTTAAAAAACCTATTGAAACGAAACTGCTGCTGCTGCGACTGTCTGCAAATTCAATAAAATTGGACACACGTTGCAGAAGTAAAGTAAACTACATTAATCTTTATAGCAATGCCAATATCAACATTAACAAACGGCATTCAAATTAGACTCGAAGACATGACACATTTAAAGATCCCTTAACATTTGTCATGAGCAGCCACAACGTCAAGGTGTCGCCTTGATAAATGATTTCCGAGCGCTTTTTTAATTTGCACAAAATTGCCAAACAGGGGCTGCAATTTGCCAACTAACGGGCGTGTAAATTGCTCGTCATTAGCCAAAATTGCAGGCGCGAGAGCGAAATGAATGAATTGCCACTGTTTTTAACATTAGCTTTCATTTTGAAACATTCAAAGCTGCGTTTTACCTGAAGATTTTCCACTTGATTAATCTGCCGCTGAACTCAATATTGTGTTTATTTTGATTCAAGGCTTATTTGTGGCCTCTAAGCGGATTACATGATCTAAAGATTGTTGCAACTTTTGCGAATTTGCTAATCAAGCGATCAAAATCATGCGATCGACATTAGGGGTCGGGCCAAAAGCAAATGCTACAGATTTTCTTTTTGTTTTCACTTTTGATTCACACACACACACACACAAGAACACAAATGTCAACATAAAAGGATAAGCGGTAATCATTGTTTATGGACTGTGAGAAGTGCCGTTATGTCTTTATCAGTTTGCTTGTTTTGTTTTTAAACAAAACGAACGCAGCGGGATAAGAGCAAATACTAAATTCGTAGAAATTCAGTAAATAAATCTAAATTTTATGATTTAATGTCACGAAAATTGAAAGAAAAAACTCTAAGCAAAGCATTTACTATTATTTTAAAACAAATAGTTACTTAGAGCAATATTTCTAGTTCTAGAAGTAATCAAAACCTTAATATCTTTCGATTTTCTATTATATTTATTATATTATTGAAAAGTATTGCTTACTAATTGTTTGAATTTTTTCTATAAAGCGCTTAAACAATATGAATTTTTATTGAATAAAGTAAGACAGAAATTATCGAAAAATTGCTATCTTTCAAATTGCTTAGCATATCCCAAAATACTTATAATATTAAGCAAAAATCTTGCATTAAAATATTGAGTATAATTGCTTGATTTACTTAGAAGAAAACAGATTTATATATTAGTAAATAATTTATAAAAGTGTCTACTAAAAATCATTTACAATCAGTTAAAGAAATTACTAAAGCTTTCATTTCCCACAAATATCCAGAAGAACTTCTAATTTAAATATCCACAAGCGTTTTTTTAAATATATATTTTTTCCTAGACAGTTTTATGTACATTATACTTTAAGGAACTTTTATTTATCCCAAGTTAGTGCGAAGAATTGAATTATTAGTGTTGAGTGTTTTGTAATTTTGTTCATTTACCCCGTGTCAACTAACCCTGGCTCGATGGGTTGCTGTTGCATGCCCGGAACTCCGGGCTGATGTTGATTTGGCATTTTGTTGTAGGGCATGCCGCAGAGATCCTGCGTGGGCACCATCCAGGAGTGTGTGAATGGCACCGCGGGCATGCCCAGCGAGCTGACCATATGGCCGCCTGGGTGTCCTGGCGTTTGCTGTCGCTGGTAGCCGGCGTAGTCCATGGCCACGGCCTGATAGGGCAACATGATGTTTGCTTTTGATTGATTTGGATTTGGGGTTCAAGGTGGTGATAACACTAAAGACTTAACTAGCACTGGCACATTTTCAAATATTGCACTTAGATTTGGATTTGTTTTGGTTTGCTTGGCACACTGAGATTGGCTATCTCGCTCGCACTTGTGTGCACACTCTGGTTACGACTGGAGGTCAACGACGCATCCTTTTTGGAGCGTGTTGTTGTCTGTGTCTGGCAATTGTAGCACGCGTACGTGTCAGTGGCTGTCTTCAATTATCCTTGGACGCACTCACACACACACACAGAGAGTCACTCACACACACGAACTGCGGCGAACACGCACGGCAGACGGAAAGGCGGAAAAACTAACGTCAATGTCAGTTCGATTGGCATTCAAATTAGCCAAGCAGCAGCCATCGACGCCGACGACTTGACTTGACTTGGCCAGTTAATTCTTTGCCGGGCGGGCACGTCGCTGACGAAATTGCAACTGACTGCCTGACGAAGAGCCGTGCCCGGGAGTATTGAGATTGCGTTTGCGTTTACGGATTTAGGGTACGGGTTCGGGTTTTTTGGACGCGTCGCGGCCTGCAAACAAATGGGCGCCAATTACGCACGCACTGGGGGGCAGACGCATAACACACTCGGCACACAAATACAGAAACCCAAACCGAAACAGATAGAGATACACACGGATACGGATATAGACAGTAGTAGAGTTGCAGAGCCGGGCAGCGTACGTGAAAACTGCAGCCGCATTGATGAAAGTAACGTAAATGAAGAAGAACTTGAATTGCGCGCCAGCCAGCAGCCGAGCAGAGCAGAGCAGAGCAGAGCAGAGCAGAACGGAGATGATGTGTTTACTACGTTGTGTACGTCCGTTGCGGGCGACGAGTACGTGCAGAATAAATTCAGAGTCACGTTCGCGTCACGAACAAAACCAAAGTAAAGCAAAAAGAAACAAAAACGGCAGCGCTGCTGCTCAGCCTCGGCCTAGGGCTGAACCCCCACCCCCGATTCAACACACACAGCAGAGCTAAGCAGCAGCACTCTAAGCTGAGACAGAGAGCGAACAAGAGAGCGCGAGCGTGCTGGCTCGCTCGCTCACTCGCAACAATCGTCACGCACACAATTAGACATTTTTTGGGGGTGACATCTTTGACTTCGACCAACGAACGTGAGCGGCTGCGGCGCCAGCCCCAGCCTGCGTCTCTATCGGTGTGAGCACCTGACTCGCCGCCTGGTCATGTGCAGGGCGCACCAGTAGCATTTTAAGCAGCCTCACGCTCCAATTCGCCGCAAGCTCTGGCTCTCGCTCTCTCGTCGCCGCGGCGGCTCTCGCTCGCATCGTGTGTGTGTGTGTGTGCGTGCAAATGGGCGGGACGTGACTGCCGTCGAATCGGAATCAACATAGCGCGCATACCAAATGAGAGCTCACAATGCGAAAGAGCGAGAGCGCGCGCTAAGAGCGAAGAGCGCCCAGCTCTATAGAGTTCGTGTGTGTGCGTGTGTGTGTGTACGTGCTGGCGTTGTATTGTGAACTGAAACTGGTTTGGATTACGCTCGCGTTCTCTCGCTCGCTCTCGCTCTCCCGCGCACACGAACACTCGCGCTCTCTCGCTCGCTCTTTTATATACTTCGTTGGAGCTGCTGCGTCACGCGCAGCAATTAGTTTACTTCTTTACACATTTGGGAATTTGTTTAGCGGCTCTTTCGCCGTGTTGGCCTCTCGCTCACGCCCCCAACGTGCATGTGTGTGTGCGTGTAAGTGTGCCTGTATTCGTGTTTGTGTGGGAGTTGTGTCTGTTGTGTTGGCTTTTTATGTGTGTTTGTGTATGTGACTGAAATGCCAATGACAAAATGCCAATGGTGGAACAGGCCAAAGCCCGAGCTCGAGAACCCTAATAGGAGCGGGAGTGTCGAGCCTTTCCTGCCTGCCTGCCTGCCTGCCTGCCTGCCTGACAGCGGTACCAGGTACATCTCTCCACCCTCAAACAAATCCCTTTTCTAGCAGCTACAGCAGCGTAGACTCTTTATTATTCCAAGCCCGCACAGACAACACATTGAGTTTTGTATTTTTACTTTTTCTCTCTCCTGGCCTGGCTTTTATGTTTTTATAATAATTTTCAAGCAATTCCAGAAATTGTTTAATTTTATCAATGGCCACACACGGCATGTGAAAGTCTTGGCGGCCATTTTGTTCTGGGTGAAAGTTGAAATTTAATTGCATGTGGCAAAAGAAATGCCAGCATTTGTAAATATGAAGTTCGCTTAGTGTAAATTGAAAATTTAATACGAAGAAATATTTAGGAAAATTTATATTCTGCTTGAGGCTTAACTTAAATTCTTCCTTTTTTAAATTTTGGTTTATCAAGCTCTGCTTTAATATTATTTGTATAATTTCTTGGAACTAATTATTGTTTAGCTTACTTGTATTTATCAGTTTTAGTCTGAGAGAGTCAAAAATATTCAATAGAAAAATTATTAGCTTACTCTTTTTAATTTTGCAATTCGAATGTTCCTTGAATTTTTAGATATTTTTGAATATATCCCATTCAAAAATGTTTCACCTACTTGAAAAATCTTGTGAAATCCTTTTTTTAAATTTTAATATGCCTATTAAATATTTCTATATTTAAATGTTAGGGAATCATGTTAGGAAATCTCTTTAATTCCCTTTCGATTTTCTATGACTGGTTGAGACTCTTTTGGGTTTCTTGCTCACATCCTCGACATTCACATGCAAGAGCAGCAAGCAGTTCCAATTACGTAAGCGCAACGTAAAGCGTAACATAACTGGAACATGTGTAGAGAGACGTGATCGATTTCTTGAGCCCAGTTGCAGAGCTTGATGAGAGCGCAGGAGACAACGGCGAATGGACAGACAGACAGACGGGCGGACGGACAAGTTGGCGTGGCGTGGCGAATTCTCCCACAATTACGCGTCGCTGGCGGCAATTGTGAATTTTAAAAAGGAAACGTGCCAAGTGCCAGACGCGGAACATGGTTACAAGTGAGTCTGAGGTTGCGGCCAAATGGTGGAAAGGGGGTGGGCTGCCTCGCTATGGAGAGTAGGTGAAGGTGTAGACAATGAATGAGGAACTAAAATTCAGCGCCAGTTGCCATAAAAATCGAACGTGAACGTGGCCCGCTTCCGGTTCGCAGTCAGAGCCAATTCCACGTGCAGACAGCGCACAGACCAGACCAGCCACAGACATTGAAATTGGACTGAGAGCGAGTCAGTCACAGTCGCCAGTCACCAGTCAGTGTAGGTCGGAAATTGATGCGTGTGGATGCCAATGCGATGACGATGACGATGGCGATGCCAATGCCTCGAGGACAATGGCCATGGATGTGGACGCATGGAACGTGCAACGATGCGTGCGGGGCGCCGCCTCCGCCTCCGCCTCCAGTTCAGCCATATAAAGGTGCGTGCCGGGCCGAGTGCGTGATGCGGCTGTTGATGGACCTACTATTGGTCATGAGTTTGAGTTTTCATTTCGGTTTCGGTTTCAGTTTCATTTTCCGTTTCTGAAAAATCCAACCAAGCGAGCGACGAGCGTTGAGCGAGCGCCCAACGCACTAAATGTGTATTCCAGTCAGGAGTCCGTCCGTCCCATCGTCCGCCGCAACTGTCTGCCAATTGTTGCGTGAGTTTATGAATGGGCCCAGCCGGGCACGTATGCAAGTGCCTCGCTCTAATCAGTTGCCCGCCCAAAGGCAGCAACGTCTAAAGTCAGTCACATACAGGAAGCAACCCAGAGAGTGAGCGAGAGAGCAAATACATATCCATCACGTTTTCTCGGACATACGAGGCATTCATTTCAAATAGCTTTTTGCTCAAAATCAAAACAAACAAAAAAATGTTTTTGCACTGACCAGCGTAAGATCGATAAATGAATCGATATATACACACACACACACATAAGCGTGTAAAAGGATCCACAGCAAACGGTTCAGTGGCTTAGAGGAAGCAATAAACTAACTGCGATCACTGATCTGTCACAATCTGTCTGCGATTCAGGCCCACAGGAGAAAGCAATAAAACTGACACAGGTGATAAAATAACACAACGAGATGATTCGTTTTTATTTTCTGCTGCCTCCTTCCTCACTTCGAGTAGCAGTGAAATGCGTTTTATCAGCTTGTCGCATCTGTTGTCAGCCTCAAATTTTATGGCTCAGTGAAAGGTACCATAACTGTAAGCAGCAACTGTTACACAATCGAAACACACACACACACGCACACAAAACGATTCATAATTTAGTAAAGAAAGAATTAGAACTAACCACAACACACATAGCAACAATTAAGCAATAAAAAAGAGAAGCTGCCTAGCTTTGGAAATTGGATACAGTCGCAGTCGCAGTCGCGGGAGCAAGATTTTTATCACACTGAGCGTGCTTCTGATGAAATGTTCTCAGCTCCGGGTTTAGCCACAACACTGGGAGTTAATATTCTTGGGATATATAATAAAAAGCAGGGTTAGATTTTATGCTGAATTAGCAGAGAGTAAAGGATTATTATTTATCATAGGGCTGCAGTTAATTTATTACTTTTGAAAGTTTCATTCTTAATAAAATATTTCGTTGAAGCGAAAAAAAATGAATAAGAAAATTATTTTATTTATATTTAAATTGGATTTCATTTAGATTTTATATATCAGGGCTCATTTATGAAAAATGAAAATTTCATTCTATTTAAAATATTTTTTTAAAACATAAATAAGAAGTAAGCAAATAATTTATTTCTAAGCACTGACTAAAAATATTAAAATTACTCAAGCTCACCATTAACCAATATTTTATTTAGATATAATACTGAACTAGTCCAGAGTAGAAGATTATTATGTATATTATAATTCATTATTTTGAACATTACATTCCACATAAAATAAATAAATTTGCTGAAACAAAAATATTAATTAAAAAAATTATTTGATGTCTAAGCACAGACTACAAAATATATAAATTGCTCAATCTAAGTTTTTTATTCTTGACATTTATGCAATTGATTCATTATATCTGCGCTAACATTAAGCTAACATCAATCAACTTCAATTATAATTTGAAACTCTGTAATTTAAGTGTAGCCACACTTTGCTTAATCAATTGAAATTGATCAACAATCATTGACTCTTGGCAACGCCGTTATTCAAGCCATAGATTTTATATGGAAAGGCAAAAACTAAAACGCAAGTATCAAGAGTGACCACTCCCCCTCTCCCAACCCCCTCACCATCAACTCATTGGCTACACTTTTCTGGTATTTTGCAAATAATTCACATGCCAAACCGTAGCCGTCAAACTGTGGCGACACAAACTGCGCAGTTGTGATGAGAATTATTAATGAATTCCATGTATGTATGTGTGTGTGTGTGTAAGTGTGTGTGGTTAATATTCTTGCACCTTCAGTAACTGTGCCGTCGTTACCACCATCGCATCTTTGACTAAGTAAATCTAGTGCAAAACGCGCAGGCGATAATAATGACGTTGAAGATTCAACGAGGCCACACTGAGCACAGTGGAACGACAAGGCAGAAAATGTAGTCAAATATGTTAATTCATAAGCAAAAACATTACTTAAGATAAGGCGGAAGAGTTAGGATAACAAATTAGAGTTAGAAGAAATTTAAATTTAAGCATAAAATTTATTCTTATAAGTTATCAACATTTTTTAAGCCATATACACTAAATATTGGGCTCCGGGGGGGTAAAAAGTAATATTAAAACTACAAGACACACTCGCCACTAAATTTGATGTATTTAACACTTGGCAACTCCGAGATTTTGCGGTTCATACAGACGGAAACTTATTAAAAATGTCCAAAATAAGCTTCATACTAAATTGGATGTCTTTAGCACTTGTCGATTCTGAGATCTTGTGGTTCATACAGACAGACACTGTTCAATCGCGCTGATCGAGAACTGTTTTTGCCTCTCGCATACTTTAGCAAAATGTCAGTGTGCATAAAAACATAAAATCTACACAAAAAACGGCAAGGGTTGGAATAAAAGGTAGCACAGAGAGCCTCCTACTGTTTTAGTCTTGTTCATGCTACAAACAAGTTGAAGCGAGCTGAAAGCGTGTTCAGCAGCAAAGTGCATTCCAAGGATTATTGTTGTTGTTGTTATCGTTTTTGTGCGTTGATATTTAAGAAGCAGAGAGGGTAAGGGGCATATAATTTTTTTTTGTCATTTGCGTTGTTTAATTAATTGCAGAAATCAATTTAAGCAATGCAACTTTACCTCATTGTTGCATTGTTGTTGTTGTTGCTCTCATTGTTGATCGATCGATTCATTGGAATTGGAATTGGGACTGCCACTCACTGGGTGCGTGTACCCTTCACAGTTGGCCTGCCCAGCTGCTAATTGTCAACAAGCCAAGCCGTGGGCTAGCACTCAAGCTCCAAGCTAGAAACATGTACTAGGATTTCAGTTGGCTGGCAATGTGGCATCGTTTGATGAGTGCAACATCTTCCGGCAAGCAGCCAAGCATGGCAAAAAGAGTGTGACAACGCGCGACAGCCTCGAGATAAATCCAATTAGTCTGATATTTGTACTTTTTATGTGAGAATTCCCATTAAAAATGTAAAATGTCATAACAACGAGAACAAGACAACAGACAAACAACAGCAACTGACAGCAGCAGCAACAGCAACAACAACAACAAAGTCTAATCGAAGACTTAATGCGCTTTAAGTTATAGATATAGACATCTATCAATTTATTATATTCTATTGTTGCTTGCTTCGATCTTTGCCAGCTGTTGAGTCCCAAATACTCTAAATTGGGTTGAAATTAAACTAAAATAAGCAAAATTTTTATACAGCTCTATAGTTCCCTCGATTGGAAAATAAATTCGCGATCATATGCAGAAAGTTTAGCTTCTAAAATCTTTTACTTATATTTATATTTCACTAAAACTACGAAAACATTTATTCGAATTTTAATTGCATATTTTCTAAGCTATTTTTAAAATATAATCGAGCAACGCTAATCGTTGCGTTTAGCTCTGAGCACAAACTGAGCCACAAAGCTGGCATGGCCAGACCTTATGGTCGGTGGAGCAGCAGCCAACGGTTTTCTTTAAGCCGCACTTGTACAACTCGACCAAGTCTGGAAGTCTGAAGTATCTCATAGATGCGAGCGACATGCGCCTTTGACGTCTGGCGGCGATGCTGGCGACGTCTTAGCATTGGCATTCAATAATTTTATGCTAACAAATGCGTCGCCAAGTGGCGCTGATCGAGCCGCCAGTTAGTAGCTGCATGAGAGCTGTGGGGTCGCTTCAAGGGAGGCAGGGGAATCGAACTGAATCGTTTACGGTAACATTAACACTTACCGCGCATTCACCGAGGACTGAGCGGCACCGATCTCCTCCATGGACTTTCTGCAAAGAGACAGCAAATCAGAAAATACAGAAACATATACAGAAATGTATTTAGCTGTTGAAGCCTGTTGAATATGCGATTAAGTAAAAACGTTGGCATTTTCTAAATAAATTAAATTAGCCGATAAAATGTGCCAGCTGGCGTGGCAGAAAACTCACCTGTCACCCCAGCAAAGCGCATCCTCGCGATATCTGCAACGAGAAGAAACAAAAGATACAAATTAGGCTTAAGCTTCTTCACTCTCACTCTGTCTCTCTCTCTCTCTCTCTCTCTCTCTCTCTCTCTGATTGGCAAGGTCAACAGGATGTGAAAATCATCTAATAAACAACAATCTGGCGCACAAATTGCAACGCAAGTTGCCACAGAGCTGCGCATTATCGCCGCAGCTTTATAATCAAGTGCAACACACACACACACACACATATTCGCAAAATTTATTGATTTGGCAGCCCCCGCTCCGTTTCGTTTCGTGCCCGCATCTCTCGCTTTGTGTCTACAGCGCCAGACAATTTTCGTCATACTGCTGAACAGACCGTAAATCATTGCCGGCAAATCTTCCTCCCTCCCACCCCTCCCCTCACTCAATGTTTGGCTTGTTTCGATCGAAATTCGCGCATTTATTGACCCTAAATTCGATCGCAACGCATCGCGCAACGGTTTTCAATTCCGAAGGGTACCAAATGGACTTCGACGCGCCAATGGGCAATTATCAAAATTGTAATAATATTCATAAGTTTCAGCTTGCTGCTTCTTTTTCTTCGGAGAGTTTGTTAGTCGTAGGTCAAGTTCAAATATAAATAATTATAGATCGTATATACCCAGAGTGATAGCTAACAGCGGAAGTAATTGGCAAAAGCTTGAGGCAAAGGTAGATTTGAGTGCTTAAATGAAAAACTATTGATGAACGGCCCGCATATTCAAAAGTCAAAACTAATTAGTTGGCAATTTTAATTTAAAAAAAATTAAAATTTTAATATAGTTTTTTTTGGAAATCCATTGATATTTATTTGAATTACTATTGTAATTTATATAATTTAGCTAAAAGTTTAGTTTTTCAATTCTCAATGCCTCTCTCACTTTGTTATTACTCTTTTAAATATTACTAGCTAAAAGTCTTGAATCATTTAAAACGTTTTAATTGCTAAAATTGATTGCTTTCTGTTTTTCTAAAAGCAACCAATTTGTATATGGGTTTATTCTTCTGCATCAAACTCTGTAGTCTGAATTTATTATCTATTGGTTAGCATTGCTTTAGACTACGTTAGTTCTTTATAAATTTAATTGAATTTAGTTATAAATTCAGAGAGTAGAGATTAGCTGTAATTTAGTTATTGAATTTGTTATTTGATTTAAATTAAACTGGCTCTAATATTAAATTCAGAGAGTTAAGAATAGAGTAAGCTGTAATAATTATTTACAAATTTAAATTCAGCTTGTGCTAACTCAGAGAATTTAGAGTGTAAATAAATAAATTTAATTGTAAATTCAGAAAGTACAGATTAACTGCAATATAGTTATTGAATTATTTATTTGATTTGAATTAAACAGACTCTATTATTGAAATAAGTTGTAGTCGTGAGTTAAAATGTCAGAGTTAGAGCTTCAAATTCAGCTTCTACTTTTCGCTTTAGTGCAATTTAAATGGACTTTAAATTTGAGTTAATAATTTAATAAAAATAACTGTTTATGCAAGTTTTTGTATTCGTCCATATGCAGTATGTTGTGTTTAATATTTTTAACTATTGCTATTGACTGTCGTTAATGTTTATGACCATGTTGAACGTTGTCAGAGCTCCATTTGTGCCTCAGCATCTTGGGCCTGTAGGACACGTGTTCTCCCTCAACAAGTGATCAATCTGGGGAATGGGGAATACGAATTGCTGGCATAGCAAGCACAGTGGCTGCTATTTTTAAGAGTTGCAGACCAGGGCTGGGGGGACAACTCAAACAATGAGTTGTCATTGTCGCTCTAGAGACAAAATAACTAAACAGCAGCAAGAAGAAGCAAAGAGTTCAGTGAAAACGCTGATAATAACAGATAATTGTGTAGAACATGGCCCAACTATTTTGCCACAACCAACGACCAAGACTGCGGCAAGTAGTAGAGCCCGGCCTATGAGTATTTTTGCTGGCAGCCACAAATCAAAGCCTCATCAGCGTTATAAAGTTCAAGTGATCGATACGCGATTCCTGACTCTGCAGCTCGATCGCTTCAATTGTGGGCTTTGCTTTTTGCCACATCGCTGGCTCGCTGGCTCGGTGGTTCGGTGGTGGTTTGGTGGCTCTCTTTGCGCTGCAGCGTTGTCGTTGTCGTCACTTTGATTGCGTTTCGTGCCCAATTAGTCTCAGAGCACTTGAGTGCGTAAAAACTTGTACCGCACCATAAATAAAGTGGCATAAGGAAAACAGGAGCCACCACAGCCAGAGAACAGAGAGCAGCGACCGTCGTCGACAACGTCGTCATCATCATCATCATCGACATCATCGACGACAACGAGACGTTGTCGCCAAGACGCAACAGCAGAGACGCCGCTATGTCAATATATGGCGCTGCATTGGAGGGCCTCGCCTCGCCTCTTCGAGTGGCAGTTGAAATTACATAAGGGCTGCAACTATTAAGAGCTTGGCAACCACAGTCGAAGTCGCAGTCGCAGCCGCAACCACAGCCGCCCAAAGTGGCCATAATTATGGAACATATTTCATAATAATAAGGTGTGTAATCTTCACATTTAACTAGGCAACAAAATTTGCGTCCAATTAAAAGACACGCCCACAAATAGCTGTTGCGCCTACTTTACAAGGCATAGCTGATTAACTAAAAATTGAAGCACAGCTCAAATGTAATTTAAAGTAATGAATATTGTAAGCTAGGTCTAAAAATTAAAAACTAGAGCTAACAATAACACTGGGAAACAAATTCAGAACTATTTACTACTTAGCGAATCTGTAGATTTAGCGAATATGATTAAAAATATGATGAAGTAATGTTTCGAAGAAAAAATACTAAATATTTCTTTAACATATATTTTAATATTTTAGGAGAAAAATTTGTCAAAATCAAAGACTGTTCAATAATCCTTAATTTGTATACAAATCATTAAACAATTAAAGCTTTGCTGATCGAGTTATAAATCAATTCGTTGAAGCATCTGTTAAAGTTGTTGCAAATAATATTGAAAATCCATAAAAAATAATATTTTTGAAAATAATTTAATTCGTACACGTGTTTGAGAAGTTCATATTTGAATGCATATTTATGCTACATTTATTTTATTTGATTTTAGCTTAGCATATATTTAGTTTGAAATATAAATTTCAAATAAAAACTAAAGCTTCTATTCGATTGTAGCTTATATTAAATATTAGCTATATTTTTTTTGCAATTTGTAACCACTGTGGAACCTTCAGCTTTGTTGTTGGCTTGCAGCGATGATCGCGCTGCTTAAAAGATCAACAGCTCGCATTTATTTTTGAATGATGCTGTCAAAGCACCCAAAGCGATTTGCGGTCGGACACTGATCGCACGCGCGCGCTTTTGTTGACAGGCCTAAGCCCAACTCGAAGCCAAGCTGAGGAAGCTGATCTATCATTATTGATTGTGCCCAAAAGAGATGCTGGCTGGGCTGTAATGTCGCGTCGCTGGGGCACTTTGTGGCCGCCACCACTTGCGGTAGCCGTGAACAATTATTTATATTAAAGCGAAATACGCCAGCGCGCCTTGGAGCCCACAGAAGTAACTACTAGATGAGCAGGAGCTGAGCTGGGGCCATTGGGGCTCGATAAATTGGTAGCTTGTCGGTTCGGTCTTTGCCTCATATTGGGGCGTTTATTTCTGCTTAATTTTATTTTAACAATTTTGTTGTATATATATATATATATATATTGCTGCTGCTGCTTTTTTTGCTTCCTTTTTAAAGTAATTTGTTGTTGTTGTTTTTGGTTTTTGATTTCTTGGCCTTAATATCAAATTTTCGCTCTAAATTCCGCTGATCAATGATTGCCTTTGCCTTCGTCCATACCCAGAGTCTCTGCCTGCCCGATCGGCCGGCCAAGTCATTGACTGACGAACTGCTGTTCGAACTGATCGACTTGATCGCCGCCTGTCTTCTTACCGACCTTGTGTTGTTGCTTTGGCTGTTGCTGCTGCTGCTGCTGCTGCTGCTGCCTCTTTTTGCTGTCTGCTCGCCAGGGATTCCAACAATTTCGAAACTGCTCATACATATTTATAAGATGGCAAAAGTTTGCGAAAAGCGTAAAGCTTCCAATACACTAAAGTTTCGGGTATGAGCATTTTGTCGAAATCAACTTAATGAGCGACTCGGCATACTTAGCTTATCTTAAATAGATCTGAGTGCACTTCAATGGCAAAAACCGCAGCACATAATTAGCAATTTCGATTTACAACTTGCTCTAGTGTATTCGAAGTCGCCGCTGCGTTTTATCTCAATTATTTGATCGGCAGTTGGATCGGATATTTTAAGCAACTCGGCTGATAAGTTTCGAATGTGCGTTTCAGCGATTTATGAATCGACGTTAATCATTGGCATTTGGTATTCCGCACAGGGATTTGTACTTTTGCACTTTGGGTGTGTTGCAGTTAGAAAAAGTGCAACAGCAACCAGTAAAAGCAACTGCCAGGTGCTTAGGGTTCGACCAAGGGCCTGCCCCTCAGTTTATGCGTATGTGTGTGTGTGTGTGTGCCGTTTAATCATTGTTATTGTAACATGGCATGAATTTCAATTAATTTTACGCGCTACCTCAAGACACTGCAGCAACTATAACAAGTGGGTAGGTGGGTTGGTTGCTTGGCTGGTGGGGTGGGGTGTGGGGTGTAGCAGTAGCTGGCGTTGATGAAATTGTTGGCTCACTTTGAATTTGCCGGCAGCAAGGACATCAGCCAAGTATGTGTCTGTGTGTACGTGGCTCTGTGTGTGTGTGTGTGTGTAATAGCTTTATGCCTGGCGGCTGTGTGAACATCAAGCTCATCAAGCAGCGGCAACTGCAACACAAACAACAACAACAAGCGGCTGCTGCTGTCGCTGCTGTTGCCAAAGCTGTAATTTACTCTACTTGTAGCTGCAACCAGTCTGGAGTCTTGAGTCTGTGTCTTGGCTGGCCCGCGGCGCAGTGGGTGGAGCACCACTGGCTGGCTTACAGAGATCTGTCGGCAAACTCAATTTCCAAGTGCAGCGACTTTGTCCTGCGCGCTCTCTCAAGTGTTGCGCTTCATTTACATAATTTAATTGAATGTGACGTGGGCTGTGCCGCGTTTGGTGGGCGAGGCTTTAGCTGTAGCTGTCGCTATAGCTGAAGCTGCTGCAAGTGTAGCCGGTAATGCATTAGGGTGGAGCTCTTATAACACCTTAGCAAACGATCAATGGCAATGGGACAGAGTTGCGAGCAAAGTTCTGACAGCGAAAGTAACGTAAACTGATTTACCATTAGTAGAAATCAAAAAGTTCGTCAATGGCACAAATAATATTAAGTTCGAAAGCTATGAACAAAATTAGATTAAATTCAGTTTATAAGCTGCTTCTTTTTCGAATTCTGAATTTATCAGTTTTAATAAACTGACAATATTTTAAAGTAATTAAATAAATTAAAGTTTTCCGAATGTATTTTTTATACAATCGTTCCAGTAAAATATTTCTACTTAATTAAAGCAAAATTGCTCAAGGATAGAACCTACTTAATTATACCCATATTGATATTAATCCAACTTTTGTTGGGTTTGAGTGTTTGATTATTTCAAAATTAATTTTAAAAAATTCTATAAGCAAAGCTATATTATTTCTAAATTTCAAGATTAATTTTGAAGAGTCTTATCTATCAAAAATTATATAGAAATACTTAATATTTAAGTGTCTTGCTTGTTGCCTAGAGCTATCAATAATTATAAGAGACAAGTGTATCGACAGCGCTGTCAGCATAAAATCTTAATTATTATCTTGACTGGCAGTAAGCCAGGCATTTAGCTCTTCTGGCCAGATACACATATGGGCATTTATATATAGTATGTTATGTCTGCTCATTCCCATCATCAAGCACTGGGGTTAACTCCCCGGTTGCCGCCCTCGAAACCTCATTCCGCAAGCTTCTCTCTCTCACTCTGTCCCTCTCGCTCTCTCACTCTCTTAACAATAATCGCAATCATAATCTGCTGCATTTTATTTCATTTTCTCGCGTTGAGAAGTTGAGTTTTGAGTTTTGTTGCTTTAGCCTTTGTTCGGTTTTCATTTTGCTCTTTATGCTTTGCAGCAATTTCTTAATGGCCGACCTGCACTACTCCCCCTATTCCCGTTCGGAGTCCCACTTGGCCACACGGCAACAGCAACGGCAGCGGCAACGAAATCCCAGCGAAGCCAAATGCAACTCTCCACCAATCACGTTCCATATATAAATTGTGAAAATGATGGTTTTTCGCCCGGCCAGGATGGGTAGAGAGTGGAGACGACCTCGAAACCGCAAAGCTGCTGCTGACCAGGGGGGTCCGGGATGGGTTCGGGCTGGGTCTAGGCAGAACCGTGGAAAATTGTGGCGGCGATCGCTTTGCGGAATGAAAATGTGGTTCGTGCTGCTGGCACAAAGCTCTTGGCTCTTGGCTCATGGCTCTGGCCAGCGGCTTAATGAAAAACTCAAATGTCTGCGCAATTTTCCAGTTAGATCACATACATATTTATTTCTCTTTTTGTTTTCTTAGTGCCCTGCATTTTGGTGAGTGTAATTTTTAATATGCAGCTTTAACGAATTGCAGTAAAAAGAAAAATTGCACACAAAATAAAATGAAAATAATGGGAAAAAATACTAAAATGAAATTGAGGCGGCCAAGCCAGAGAGACCGACGGGGGGCTCTCTCGACAATCACAGTTTAGATTTCTGCTGTTTCTGCTGTCGACTCTTCTCGACTCCACTCGCTTCACTCGTCTGTTCTGCTGGCTCAATTCGTTGCTTGTTGCTTTTAATATTACTTTGCCGTTTTCGTATGTCTTCGCCAAGGTAATAACTCAGGTGATTATAGTAATTATGCGTTCTGACGCGATCCGGCCACGGATAACGCTATTTCGATATAATTGAAAAATGCTGATAGACGCTGATTGTGTGTGAGTCCGACGCTGAGACTCTCCGACTGACTAACTGTCCAGCGTTCTCCCTCTCGCTTCTTCTTCTCTCTCACTCTTTTGGACGCCTGGTAGCTCCAGCAGCTTTGTTACGGTCCTGGCCCTGACGCTAATGGACGCGCCACCAATCACAGTTCATGAATTACATCGCCATCGCCATATTGTTGTGGGAATGTCTTTAATGCGATTCTCCACTCTTCTGTTGCTTCTTCTTCTTCTGCTGCTGCTGCTTCGTCTAGGGCGGCAAAAGGTTCTTTGATGCCGATTTCATTTTTCGATATTGAAAATAACCATGCATTACCCAGAGGTTGAAGTTGATGCAGCTTCAGACAGACTCCAGAGTCCGACTTCAAAAGAGAGAGAGTCTCGTGTCGAGAAGTTCAACTTATCATCTCGTGACAATCTCCACCTCCCCACCAGCTGCTCCTTTCCATTCGACTCGACGACTTTGTTGCACTTTTCGGTCGAAAGTGTTATTGTCACGTAAATTCAATTAGTTTAATTATGAGTTTCATCGATGTTGGCACCTCTGTAACGGACCTGTAACGGCCTCTGGCCAGCCCCTTTTTCAATCGCCTAACTCGCAGTTCGGCTCTTGTCGAAATTATTTTTTGTAATTTTCAAATTAAATCACATTGCTCAAATTTCAGCTTTAGCTTTTTTTTGGCTTATTACGGCTCACTACAAATTGCTTTTTTTGTTTTTGGACTGATTTAATTTGTGGTGGATTATTTTTGTGGGTGCATTAAATTGGTAGTTACGCTGCCAAATGAAATGAGATTGTCTAGTTAACTCTAGTCCAATGAAATTAACGTAAAATTAAATATGGAAGCTTAAATTTAATTAAAGCTGACTAACTCAGTTTGAAAGCTTTAAATGGTCAATAGCCAGAGCTAGTTAATCAAAGCTGATATCAGCTTAAAACCCCCTTTCTGCCAAAATTGGCAATCAAAAAATGATTCACTCAGCGGAAGATCATTACAGAAAATAAAACATTTTCTTGGGCTACGCTACTACTAATTCCATTAGGCCAGTTAATTGCTATTGTTAATAGCAAAAGCTTGCTTAATGTCATTAGATGAAACTTAAATTAAGCATTTAATTAATATATAAATTAGGATATTATAGTAACGTTTGATCTGATCATTCTAGAGCGATGTATTAAGTCTTAAATAAGTATTTTGAAACTTAAACAAAACAGATCATACAGCTGCTCTATATTTCAAAGCGATATTTACAGCTGATTCTATATAGTTTATATATATTATATATATCGTAGAATGTTTAAAACTGATTGCTTTCTGATGTTTTACTAATGTCGAAATTAAAAGGTACACATAGCTGTGGTATGACATCAAACAAAATCTATGGTTAAGAAACCAAAATTCTATAATCAATCCTTGGTTCAAGCTTTTGCAGTTTCGAAAATATTACATATAATAATATAAATATAATATTTGATTATATTAAATTTAAATTTTATTTGAGTTGCTGTTGCTATTTATAAAATAAATGAAGTATAATAATTTATTATATTAAATTTAAATTCATTTCTAATTTGAGCTGCATAAAATATCAAATATTGTCAAATATTTAATTTAAATGCAAAACTAATTTTTTTCTGACAGCAATGCATGTTACTCATTCAAATCGTTGTGTCTACTTGTCATGCTGACTAAATTTAGCTTCTTGGTATTTTAGCTTTATTAAAATTAAGTAATTTTTTGCACCCTGCACCCTAAAGGGTTTTTGTCTGCTTAGGTGCTGCATCCCTTTCAAATTCATCAATTATAAGCCAATCCATTTGCAATTTACGCTCGTTTGTCTGGCTGTGGTTTGGGGGCAAAACACTGGAATAGCTCGACGCATGCCCCGGCTGTGGTCTCCGGAGCACGCATTGCTCCATTATGTAAAAGTGTTTAAGTGGCATATTTTGCTATTTGCAACGAGCGGTGGCAGGTGAGCGAGCAGCTCATGCAGCGCCAATGGCAGAACAATTTGAATACGGCAACGCCCACTGAAAAGTTCAGCACAGGCGACAAACTACAGCACGAGCTAATCAAATGCACCTGTGTGTGTGTGTGTGTGTGTTGCATGTGCAACGCTCGTTATTTACCTATAGTAGGGAAATCCTTGTGGCACATGCAAATCCATGGGCATGCCACCGCTGGCGGCAGTCAAATGATGATGCGCCGAGTGATGATGATGGGAATGGGAATGGGTATGCGAGTGCGGATGGTGATGATGACCATGGTGCATGGGATGTGTGTGATGAGCGGCGGCCACGTTCTGGACATGCGCCGCAGCCGCTGCAGCGACAAATCCGGCGTCCGATGCCATCGTATGATGATGACCCAGCACAGCGGCCCAGGGGGAGGCGACGAACCCGCTGCTATGGTGCTCCATGCTAAACTCGGCACTCACTATATCACACTATATCTATATCTATATCTATATATATATATATATCTGTATATATATGCAAGAGCTTTATATATCTCTCTCTCACTCGCTCTCTCTCTCTCTATTTTTGCTATTTATCTTTGATTTTGATGTTGCACACACTGGCACTGGCCAAGATGGCGGCCATTATTTACCGTTAACGCGCATGGCCGAGCCAAATGGCAATCTAGGGGGCCGCAAGGACGCGAATCGAAACGACAAAAACGAACCGACGGCGAATTCGCGCCGCGCGCACATCAAAAACGAAAAAAACTGTAAAATTCGCAACGTGCAGCAAAAATTTCGCGAGCCGACGGTTCACACAGTTGACACAGAGCAGAGCAGTCTGCAGTAGAACGAGCTCCAAGCTGCAGCAGGCTGCGTTTCGTCCTGGCGTGTGGACTCGTTCGACTCTTTGTTCGGCTCTTTGTGGGTTTTGCCAGCAATTCGCACACAATTCGCTTTTGGTCCGCGTTCACCTCTGCACGGCACGAAAATTGGCGATAAACTATCGCCTCGCATCAGGAAACATGGTCGCTTGGTTTGTGCTTGGACCTCGCTTGCCAGCCAGCTCGCTTGGTTGGCTGCCATCATCATCATCATCATCGTCGTCGTCAACATCAGCTGCTGCTCTGCCGGCGTCGGCTGCTGCGCTGCGTTGTTGCATCGGCAAAACGAGTCAAGCTCTGGTTGCTGCTGCTGTTGCTGTTGTTGTTGTTGTTGCTGCTGCACTGCAAATGGTGGTGGAGCAGGTTTTCGTCAAAGCCCCCAGAGTGAGCACAAACAGCCTCGGAGAGCAATCGAGCCAGGCCCGACCCGCAGCGCAGCAACAGCAACAAAAGCAAAAACAACAACAACAACAACATCATCATCATCATCCCAGCATCCAACTTGAGCACAGGCGCTTTGTCTTTTTGGCTTTGTTTATTGTTTTTGCGCTTTTGCTGCCTTTTTGCCAAGCAAAGTGTTGCACAAATCGGCAGACACTCTCCCAGCCACAGCAACTTGCCTCAGAGCAGCAACAAAAACAACACTTGCCACATGTTTATGGCAATACAAACAACAGCAACAACAACAACAGCAACAACAACTGAGCAGCAGCCACAGCAGCTTAATCGCGTTCGCAGCTTTTCACTCACTTTGCCCCTTCCTGCGGCTCGACCTGTCCTTGGGCTGCTTCAGGTAGCAGCAGCCTGTACAGGCGCAGGCAGCATCCTCTGGAGATTTTCGAGATGTTGCAGCATTGAGTTGTGTGCTACGCTCTGCGTCATACGCAAGGCGATAAGGATGCCTACTGGGGACTCATTTGCCCGATTGCGGTTGCTGCTCTTTTTTCTCAGTTCTCAGCTCTGTTTGGTTTGCTGGGAATTGTTACTAAATTGCAGTTTAAAAGCTCATTGGAGATATGAATTAATGCATTTAATTAAAACAAACAACACACATTTATTTATTGAATTTAATGTCGCATCTATTATTTGAAATTCCCATCGCTTTGCAGTCGCCAGCATAAAAAAATTCATTTAAATTCATAAACAATACAATCGACATGCAAAGTTAGCAACTCCAAAGTCTAATCCGACTCTCGTTGCTCGTTGCTGACAACTTAGTTAAATAAGGCGCCACCTGTCAAGTGATTTTCAATAAAAATAAATTCGTGATTACACGACAATATCAGCGAACGAACGAAAATCGCAGATCACAGCAACAACAACAACAAGAACAACAAAAGACTCCCACGGGGAACGTTTGCGTCTTAGCCTCGAGTCTGCCTGCGCATACAGCAGCTGGCTCTGGCTCTGGGCTCTCTTGGGCTACTTGGCACGGCAATCGCACACGACTTGGCCAACGAGCTCCAGAATCCTGTGCACACACACACAGAAACAGACAAAGTCGAAGTCGAAACTTCTGAATCGCAATCGTGCAGGGTCAACATCAATACTAAATGTTTTTGTTGTTGCTCCATTCGTCCGCCCGTCTGTCTGTCTGTCTGTCTGTCTGTCTGTCTAGGCTTGTTTACAGTGTGCAAAAATCATTTAGACAAGTTGACAAAAGCTCGTTTGGAACGTGAGTAACATGATTTGGCCTGCGGCTCAAAATGCGATTGCTACGTTGACTGCGACGCGACTGCGCTGCTTGCTTGCATTTGGAATTGCTGCTCAGTCCGTTGGCCAGTGCGCTCGGCTCGGCTTGGCTTGGGTTCGGTTCACTAAACGCTAAAGTCTTAATTCTAAACATGGCAAATGTACTTGGAGCGTGCTGCTGTTGCCGCTGCCGTTGCCATCGCTCCTGCTGTGCCACAGAGCACAAAATGAGGCCTTGCCCCCAAGCATCCAAATCGTTGCTGACCTTTCATTGTGCGACTTCTGAGACGACGAGAGTGCCGCTGAATGAATATTATATGTTATATTATATCTAACTGCACTTAGCTGCACGTGAGACAAAATGAATTCAATAAAATATATGAAGGAAAACTAAAGGGCGCAATATTATAAATTTAGTTGCACTAGTATATGCCAACTAATGTAATTAAATTAAACAAATATTTGATTGCTAGAGTTTTGTAATATGAAAAACAAAGCTTAAGCTATATGCATACATATATATCGGTGTATTAATGCTGACGTATATATAGATAAAGACGTAGATGAGCGCAAAATAGAGTTACGAGCTTACAAAAAATCAAACCTGTAAGAAATGAATGCTAAGATATATTTTTATGAAGGGTTTACCCTTATAGTGAAAAAAATAAACAAATTTAAAGGTATAATTATTTTTTAGTTATTATATTACATAAATTAAAACTGAAAGATAGTTTTTAATTTGAATTTTATGATTTATATCTTGATATATTTATTTTTAATTTTAATATTACTTGTTTTTCTATATTTAAATTTTAATTTTTTCAATCATTTTTATTTATTTATTTATATAACTGTTGGCTTAAAGTTAAAACTTAAGCTTCAGGGGAAGCAGCCTTAGCTAATGGGGCTTTCGGCTAGGAATGTGAGGATTTACCTAGTGTTGGGTGACTTATCCTACTTATTTACATATTTGCATATTTACATTTTAACTTAACATATATGTTTCCATTTATTTGCTTGTCATTTATTGACTGTTTATCATAGTAATCTTTCTAGTTTGGCTTTCTTGAAAAATTCTAAAAAATGAATTTAAATAGTTAAACCAATTTTGAAAACATTGCATATAGCGTATAAATTTATATTACATATTTTCATTAGTTTCTTGCAATTTAGTGATTATTAGTTTTTCAGCATTAGTGTCTTTGTTTGCTCATTGTGCATTTAAAAACTAAAATTATATACTTTTGCTGTCTGTTGTTTATAATTAAGAATTTTTACATTTTCAGTTTAGAAATTTATTTATTTCGGCAGCTGTAATTAAATTAGTATATGTAGGTAAAGTTAAAGCTCGTACTTCCCGTTTTATTGTTACAAACAAATCTGTGAACTAATACGAGAGTCTCCGACAAACTTTAAATATTGAGCTGGAGAAGATGCAGCAAAGTTGGCATTGGGTTATTTGCTGGCAAGTTTTGTTCAGCATCTTGTGGCACGTGATGAGCATACGGATGTGGCAACTACTGGACAGCCAAGAGCTTTCGCAGCAGCAGCAGGATTACAGTTTTCCATGGACGGCGCACGGGCTTTTCCTGACAAACTGTTAACTTGGCTTGCTGACTCGCTTGGCTGTCTATTGATTTTCTCTAAAGTTTAATGAAATTTCGCTGGCTAATTTGTAAACTTTAAGAAAACTATGCGCGCACTTGATTTATGCACCTGTCGCTTGACAGCTTTATCTTTGGGATCACAATGTGTGGTGGAGACCTTCGCTGGGTGTTGTTGCCACTTGATTGATTCGCTGAAAGTCGAATGAAAATTCAAAATGGAAAAAACAAAAGTCGACAAAACAAACAAATAACTCCGAGAGTCGTCGTCGCGGCTTTAACGACCTAACCGTTGGATTGCCAGCCCAACGTGCTCAACATATTAAATAGCAATGGCTAAGTACTCAGTAGTTCCAAGTCCAGAGTCGAACAGTCGAACAGTTGGGCCTACAATTTTTTGGTAGTTGCTGTTGTGCATTTAAAGCGCACACCTGACGGTCCCGCCGGGGGCCTCGAGATTGAAACTGGTGACTCCGACTGGCAGTTCGTAGAATTGTCGATATTTATGAGTGTGGATTTTTTACGTTTCATTTGAATTTGCATAACTGGGTGAGTGACGTTCCATACATGCTTAATTTCAAATCAAAAAATAACTTTCCAAAAAACGCAGCCGCGACTTTAATCTTGCCAACTGACTTTGCAGGATTCTCTGCAGGCGGAAACTCCTAACAGGAGTTTGATGATGCGGCACCTTGATATTGATTTCCTGCTCCCAAAGTCTCTTGCGCTGATGAGTACGTGACCAGCATGAAAAGCAAGTTGACCGACCACAAGGCAAGCCCCAATCAGCAGCGCTCTGGTCAACGCACAGTCTCCGGGCTGGAGGCTCTGGGCTTGAGGCCTTCAGCTGTTTGTTGTATGCAAAAGTCGCGCTCGTGGAACGTGTGAACAGTTTTTAGCAATTAACTAAGGCGCGCTCAAGACAGGCAGCCAGCAAGTTCTTAAACAACAGTTCGCTCTCTCTCGCTCTCACTTTGTTGCCTCATTGAGGCGGCATGCGGCGTCATGCAGTCTGGTCGGGCCATTGTCGATGGCTAAATGCAGAGCGGCGTGCGCCAAAGCCAAACATTCATCCTAATTGGCGTTCAATCTTTGTGGCCGCCTTCGATTTGCATGCACGCAATGCTGTCATCTCCCAGTGTGTGCCTGAATTCTAGCACAGTGGGACCAATAACCAAAAACTAGAATCAAAATATTGGGTCTTAAATCTTAGGTCTGCACTTTGTACAATTTGTAAAATGCATTGAGGCTAATGTCAGCTGAATTAAAGCAAGATTATTTATTTACAAGATTAATTATTATACAAACTAATGTAACAACTAAAAGTGGTGGGTGCTAGTTACTAAGGTCATCGACTCGACAGTTAACTAGATGCTACTTAGTATGTTATTATAGTCTAAAAATTTAATTAATAATTTAACGTTATTATGGGAGGTGAGAAGCGAGGTGGGTTGGATCTGGCTAAAATGCTGGATCCTCGAGTTGCTAAGTTGTGGGCAGGTATCTAAAGTGTGTTGCGTTGATACTTCTTCTCCGCATTTGGAGCAACTGGGTGTGGGTTTGCCTTTTAGCAGGTGCTCATGGGTTATGGTGGTACGCCCGGTTCTGAGACGGTTCAATAAATAAATGTGAAATTAAAAAACTGAACTTGAATTGAATTTAGATAATCGCATATTAACGTATTTCCTATCAATATAGGAACCAGTCAATATAGTTGGAAACAGTCAAGGTTCAAAACAGTAAAAATCAACGACTTTTGCTACTTTGACTGCAGCATTTTTAACACTGATTAATACAAGAAATCTGAAATAGAAATATTTGCGTAAGAAAAACTTTTCCTAATTTAATTCCAATTTTATTTCAATTTATGCATTACAACTTCTTTAAAGTAAAATCGTTATCATGCTCTGCGGTGTATAGAAATTAATTATTTAAAATTTTATTTAGTATTAATTTCTCGCAAGTTGTTTATAGTTTTTGTACCACTGTGCGTTGTCTTGTAACAGTTGCAGATGATGCTCAAATGCAATGTGTGTAATGCTTGCGCAACTAATTAACATTTTTAATGGTGAATCCTTGTAAGCTGTTTGCACTGGGGAAATCTTTAAGCAGCAGCCAGACCCGCCCCAAGCCGCAAGCCGCAGCCAAACGCGCAGCCTTGCACGTCCTTAAATTGAAAATCTTAGTGTTTATTTTTTTAAGGATTTTCTACTGGCAAAAGTCAAATGTTTTTGTTGTTGCTTCTTGACTTTTTGTTGTTGTTTAATTTTGATACATGCCCCGCCTGATAATTTATGCGACTTGGCTGCAGTTTCCGCTTTGCATGAGAGACTTGCCGACGGCGCTTTTGATTTAGGGTTGTCATATGCTCGTAAAGCGGACGCGCTTTTTGTAGATAAACGATCTGCTAAGCGGCAACTTGAAGAGCCGCGCAGCGAAGCTTCTGAC
Organism: Drosophila busckii; assembly: GCF_011750605.1. NCBI lineage: Eukaryota > Metazoa > Arthropoda > Insecta > Diptera > Drosophilidae > Drosophila > Drosophila busckii. Next base: position 9,763,685 of record NC_046606.1, read on the forward strand.
CCGCCTAACTCACTTGCCTCAGCCTGAGCTGTGGCTAAGCATCAGCAGCTCTGATCTTGTGCTCATTGTGAGAGCTAAAAGGTTGCGGTTGCTGTTTTGTAATAGAGAAATATATCACTCGACGTAATACTATTTGGACAGGGCCACACTTATCGCTGCACACAATCGCAGTGTCGAGTCCTGTGCGTGTCCTTGAGACCCAGGTTATTTACAGTTAGAGATTCACTTTCTAGTGAAAGCAAATGGAAGGCCAATAATGTCATAAATTTCATAAAGTGTCAAAAAGAACACCTGAGAACAGCTAGAGAGCATTGTCTATAGGGGCGTTTGCGCCTTATCCGAAAACAATCATAATGGCTGCTGGGCTGGGAAATCAGTTAAGATAAAAGACTGTACAAATTTTGATTTTTAAGAAACTTCTGCACTGTAGTTGGCGTTAATAATTTGATGTAATTTTATTTGCTGCGTTTGTCTCATACGTAAATATTATTGCTTCATCCTTTTCTCTGCAGTTCAATGACCAACTGGACACTCCTTCGCCACATACCTGTTAATAATTCATGAATGTTTTATGTATTTTGTCCAGCGCCGCAAATAAAGTGCAGAAGCAATTTCCATTTTATTTTTATGATCGATGAAATTCCCAGTTCGAACATTCGAGGTATTGCTGCTGCTGCTGATGTTGTTGTTGTTGTTATTGTTGTGGTGGTCATCACACAACTGTGAATGTCCAATAACAATAAACAAGCGGCAGAAACCACCCACCAAGCTGCTTATCGAATCAACCCTTAGGTTAACTTCAGTTGGGAACTTTACTTTGCCTTTGATAGAAATCGAATACACTTTAAACTAAAGCCCACTTAATATACAACGCAAACGTTTCTAAGTTTGCTAGCAATTTAATAGTCAGCTATACATAAACACTAATTGAGTTATTAAAAGATTCTTTTAATTTTTCGTGCGCTTGTAGCGCTCGCAGGCTTAATTCAATCAAACGGGTTCGGTATTGTGTAAACATTTTGGTTGCTTGGGTGGGGAGGGGGCGGGTAAGGTTCTCTCTGTGCACTGGCGCCGTGTTAATTAAAATGCAATCAGCGTCACGAATACTAATGAAATATATTCGCAACGAGTACTTGTACCTTGTATGTAGATGCGAATAACTCAATTTGTCATATTGCCAGTCGAGGAGTCGTCGTCGCAGTCGCCGCCGCTGTCGCTGTCGCAGTCACCACTAACATAAGCAACAGTAGCTGCTGTCAGTTGAACGATTAAATTAACACAAGCTCACGTAATTTTAATCCTTTTTGTTTCAATTTATCAATTAAAGTCAAAGGAATTCAATGCAGAGTGTTGCTTACCCCACAATTAAAAATTTCATAAAACCCTTTAGTACTGTTTGGTATCAATTGTTGATTTTGTTGGTGTTTTCATCTATGCAGTGAGTTCAGCAACGTTTGATATTTTAAATTTATAGCAAACATACGTATTCAATGAATTTCACAAAGTCAAGGGAATTCACTTATTCAGTGTTTCTGATCCCACAATTAAAAGATCTAATAAACCCTTTAGTATTAATGAAATATCAATTGTTGATTTTGTTGTTGATTTTGTATATGTATGAAAAACAATCAGTAAATTCAGCAATGCTTGGAATTCGAATTCCATTCCATTGTAATTTGAGTTTATTTTGCATGTTGGCGAACTTATTGGTGATTGGTAAAGCAAACGATTTGAATTTTTTAATACCTATGATATCCCTATTTTAATTTCACCAATATTTTATACGTGCAGTAATCATTGGTGTAAGCGTTGGTGAAGTATAGTATTAACTAGTGAGCTGTACAGCAGAAAAAGTTCATATCATATAAAAAGTATTTCCTTAATCAACTGCCAATACTTTCAACAATATTGTTGGTGTTTAGATTTGCCAAGTTTACTTTGCCCCGCCTGCCCGTCTCTCGCTTCATTAGGCGGCGTTTCATGAAGCGTTTGTGGCCTGCGGCGCTTGAGGCTGCTGCTGCCCAGGAAGCAAATTACCTTCACTTGTCTGCACAGTTCGTTGCCGCTGGCAGTTCACATATGAGTTTAGGATGAGGTCAAGGGTCACGCTCTGCAGCAATAGCAATCAAATTGTCTCAAATTGAAGCGAGCTGTCAAATTGTGGCCCATAATCTGGCTAATCTATTGCAGCAACCAGCTAAAAAAAAAAAGTGAGACAAGTAAAAAATCTGCTCTGTTTTCTCTAGAGATAAGCCGAGAGCCGAGCTCGTTATGCATTCTTGAGGCGTCTCACATCAAAAAACAAACATCAAAGTAAACCCGGTTGGCGGATTTGCTCAACATATGCAAATTTTGAAGAAGCACAAACTTTTGCCCTTTTACTTGCAGAGACTTACCTGCTACAGTTGGCGGCGTAATTCAGTGTACCTGGTTCACTTTAAGTACGCTTTATACAATCGTAAATCATGGCTTAAAGCTATTGTAAAAATTATTTACTTATGGGGCCAGGGCAGCACGATTTCCATATTATGTGAACAATTTGCAAGAAGTTGAGCAATAAAACTAATCTAGCATCTAAATGACCTCAGACACGGTCCACTGACTTTTGTTGGCCACTGTCCCCCAAGAGAGAGAGAGAGAGACAGGGAAAACCGCAAGCCAAACCGAAAATATATTCACAGCAGCTACAAATCAGTGTTGGGGCTACCAAATAAATATATTGGCCAAGATTTTAGACAAATGCTGCGGGCCAGCAGACAAACCATTTAAATTAATTATTTATCAGCTGAGCAAATTTACAAGAACATTATGCAGTCTGCTCTGCGGCGATATTTATGAGCAGCGCCAGCTAAAATAATTCGTTTTCCTTCAATATTTTGTCAAATATTTGAGCAGCTTGTGGTTATTTAAGATGCCCGCCCCGCCCCCTCTACGCTTTTTGACCATTAGTTGTGTTTTTACTTTCGTCACTACTGCTGCGTACTCTGGGGAACTCTTTGGGAGTGACTTCGTCAACTCGTCACGCACTCTCTGCCCTTTCTCTCTGTTGAAGAAGTTGACGCTTTATGACCTGCCTCGTCCCCTTAGTGCTGAGTGTGCGCAAATTTCTAATTGAAGCGCTAGGCGACATGTGAGAAAACCGAAAAAGATATAAAGCCACCAAAAGGCCAACCAAGATATAAAGATACAAAAAGCCATCTCAGTTGCAAGTCGAGAGCCAAGAAACGCAATTTACTTGCCATTATGCATTACAGGTAACATTCTCTTAATGGTCTTTGGCTTTTAAGGAAAATAATATGAGAAGTTTGAGAGCAAAGGTCATAATAAATATGTCTGGCTAGATAAGTTTCTATAAATGAAACTAAGACAGAAATATGTTTACTAAAAATCTGCTTGAGGTTTATTTAAAGCCAAACTTAATATAATCTTTGAGCTTATATTTATTTTCTGGAAAACACAAATCTATTTAGGTGCTTAGTAAATAGCGAAAAGATAAATAATTCTTCAGTAATTATAGTTTTTAGTTTATAAAATCTAAATATATTTTTTTACCATGTAATTTTTTACACTTAAATTGAGTACTGCTCTTATTTTTATATTTTCATGCAATATTTGTTTTAAATTCTCATATAAAAGTTATCTGTCTCATATCGTTTGATAAATGTCGATAACCCTAAATAATATTGAAGCACTTGCGGCATATTTGAGGGCTGTTCGCCCATCAAGGACATATGTCCCGATGCATGTATCTAACAAGCTATCTATAAGAAAAAAAAAAACCCTCACCCACACACACACATTTAAAACAACAGCAGTTGTCGATTGGGAACGGAACAAGCCGATTACAATACCCAAGCCCAAGCCCCGAAGCAGCAAACAAAAAAAAATGTATATTGGTGTGAAATATTATGCGAATTTTGTAGGCAGTGCGACTGTGATTTGGTTTTATGTTTTACAAATTTTAAAATGTTTTCACGGTGGCTGCGGGCATGTCAATAAACAACAACTGTCACCAATTTCCGCCAAGCAAAAAAAAAAAATAAAATAAATAAAAAGCAAAGCGACGCGAGTGTGCGAAATTGTTGCAAATTTATCAAGTGAGCAGCAACAAAAACCCCCAAGCATTCGGATTTGGCTTTGAATCGCAGCTAGTTGACAATTTCACGGCGTATTATAGAGTTTTGCAATTTTTTGGAAACGCGCTCGAGATATTTAAATAAAACTGCAATTTGTCTGCTTGGCAGCGAATCTCAAAATCGTACCCGAGGCAATGTTAATTTGATGTTATGTGATTATTAACGTTTACCGCTAAGTCTAAAAAATACTCAGAGAACTGGGTTAGGGGTAGGTGTATCAAAAAAATATAAACAGAGAGAGAGAGAGAGAGAGCGCAGACATTTGTTGGTTTTTATTAGATTTCTACACGTTACGTTCCAAATGTGAGAAATACTTTGTAAGTGCAGTTGAAAATGTAATTATATTGTTGTTGAAATGTACGTGAAATGTTGTTAAAAATATTTTAACAGCAAAAGTTGTGACATTAAAAGAGCAGTAAAGCAACAAAATCTCTGATTTGTCTGCAAACTGTAAAACAATAAAAAAAAAACGACACACGGTAATGATTTCCCATTTGAGATAAGGTGCGTTAAAAAGTAACGTAAAACATTTCGTGCCACTGAAATAGATCAGGCCAAGCTAACTGACTGACTGACTGACCGAAACTTGAAGCTGATCTCGTTTAGATTTGATTTTGTTGTGGAAAATTAACGAAATTTTATGAGCACTTCGATGTGGAGAGCTCAAGTCGTTTGAAACTTTTGAAAGTGCGACATAGCTTGCATTACTTGATTTCCCACTCTTCATTGTATGTACAACAAATTACAACGAATTAGAACTGTAAACTGTAAACATTGCTGTCCATATTTGTCCTAGAATTGCTTTAGTTGGCTCTGGCTCTGTCTTAACTCGGCACTAACCCATTCGCATTAACTAAAAACTTTGCCTTAACTAGCAAACTTTATGCTATGCTGCAGAAGAAGTCATAATTTTCAAGCTAAAGACTTTAGCTGCTGCTGCTGCTGCTTCTGGTGCTTCTGGTGTTGTTGCTGCTTCTCATAGAGACTTTATGAAAAAATACGAAGTATTAAAATCATAAATCTAATTGGAAATGCGCGTCACGTGCGCGGAACGTTAGTCTCTGTCTCTGCCAAAGGAGCTGCCGCCATCGACGATGTCTACGAACGTTGCATGCAACGCTCAAGTGCGTATGTGTGTGTGTGTGTGTTTCTGTTTGTGTGTGCCCCACCCCATGTAAGGCTATCAAAGCAAGCTCGCTCGCACTTTAATTTTAGCAAAGAATTTTACTTAAAAAGATTAACATTTTCTATGCAAAAATAGAAGAAAAAACTACTGTCTGTATTTATAGCCATGAATCGTGAGATTACCCGATTCAAGCGACAGCGGCGTAGAGTTTTGAAATATTCATGATATAAGGCCATGCTGATGAGCAACAGGACAATAAAACAATAAAGCTCTCGAGTAGCAACGACCATAAAAATATTTAATGCAAAGCGAAGTGAAGCCAAGTTGTCATGCCAATGACAATTGCTTAGCTCCAAACAGCGCATTGCCCCCATTGCACCCGCAGCTCCCCAAATAAGTCTCCAAAGACATATGGGCGGGTGCTGCCATAAATTCGTTTGGCGTCGTCCTGGCATCCTGCTTGCCACTGCGGTTGCTTTATGAGCGCTCCGCCTCGCTCTCTGCCCCGCCAGCTTGTTCAATTATGCAGCGAAATGTTTTATATGCTCCGGAGTGCATAATTTCTACCAAAGGATGCGTGTGCCGCCTCTTGGAAGCTTTGGAATCCTCTCCGACGCTCGCTCCCCAAGTTACTTTAGTTGATTAGTGTGGAGGAGAGTACCTGATGAATAAGTAAGCAACATATTATCACAAGCCGAATCGCAGTTCCCAACTACAACTCAGTCTCGAATTGACATCGAAACCTTTTTGGTGGTTTTTATTTTTGGGTTGCGGCAATTGTTTGATCCACAGACAAATTACCGTTCGGCACCGAGCGTAAGTAGGAAGACAAACAAAGCAAAAATACAATTGAGGTAAATAGCTATTCAAATTAAGTTGCCCCAAGCATACGCCGGTTACATATTAAAGAGTTACGACCTACAGAGGTTTGCGTTGGGGTTTCTTTGTTGAGGAAAGAGTGTCGAAAAAGAATTGTCTTCCAAAAGGAATTTTTAGTTATTAAAATCAGTAAGACGAGTAACTCTTCCAAAAAGTTACTGTAATAAGATTATTGAAGCTATTCATAGAAACAGTAATCTTTTCATGAAAGTATATAAAATATAAAGTATAAAATTGTTCTGTTTTTTTTAGATTTTTCTTCAAAGGTTAATCAAATATTAATGTCAGCAACAATGATAATCACATAATTTTATTTTATTTAATCTATTCAACCCTATTGTTATATATTGTTTTATCCACTCAAATCAGTAAGTTCAGTAAGTCTTAATACTAAAAAAAGAATAAGGTAGTGACTCAATTCTCAAGTGATTCAATTCTTAAGTATTAAGTTATATTTATATTATCTAATCTAATCTTGACCTAGCTTCTCATAATTATCTAAGTCTTATATGAAGCGAAACAAAAACTCGAATGTTAGGATACATATTTATATAGCCTATCGCTCTCTCTTTCTGTCTCTTTCTCGGTCACCTTTTTTGGCAAAATGGCAGACTTTGTTTGTCATTAACAGCAATAGAGCAGCCTGTGCTGTGGCCGCCGCCAACGACGACGACGTCGGACGACTCCCTCTCAATAACAGTAACAATTTGAGCAGTAACGAAAACAACAGCAGCGTGGCTACCGACGCAGTAATCAGTCACATCGAGCATCGACTTTCCAAGTGAATGGGCGGGACGTGACCGAGCTTTATACAAACTTACACACACATATGCACAAGTATATAACAGTTTGTGTATATATAGTGAGCGCTCCGTTCCATTTGTATATAGAGGTAAGTACATATGTACACAAACTTTGTATTCTATTTGCTTATGTAAAATGAAGTCTCTCCAATTGTCTCTCGATATGCTGCTGCTGCTCCTTGTTCGCTTATTTACTTGCTTTGCTGTCTTCTCTATGTGCATGTCTGAATTTTTCTTGGTTTTTGAAATGTGACTGAAATTTTAATGCCAAATGCGCTCTCTGGCTGTTTAGCAGCCTCGCGGAGAGCGACATGTTTGTAGTTTTGTTGTCTCTGCTGTTTCGAGCAGGAGTTGGAGTAGGGGCGTGGCAACATATATCTGCATATGTATATTTATTATGTTTATTTCATTTGTTTAATAATAAAGCAAGCATTTATTAATGATTAAGCAGGGGCTGACTCAGTCAATGACGCACGTTTCAATTTCAGGGACGACTAAAAAGAAAGCTTGACACATTCGTCAATGCGAAATCGATGATGGCCATGGTTCCACATGATTTCAATTTCATGCATAGCTAATGAAGTGCACGCTCCGAAAGTTACACATATGTCGTCGGAATGGCATGAGACGCATCAATTTAAGAAAAACTCTTGAAAAGCGTGAAAAGTTTACATGCCAAGGAACTCCTTGTTGTTGCTCTCGATGTGGCGACACGGAAAAATGCGACAACATTTATAATTTGCATGCACTCCGAGCCAATTTTCTTCAGCTTAAGCATTTGCATAGTTGGAGCGGAGCGGGGTAAACTTTTTAATGAGATTTAATGGCGCCGCTGGGAGCGTGAGGCACAGGAGCAGCAGCAGCAGAGCAGTAGCCACTCTGTAAGTGAGCATTAAATCATTTGCATGCGGATAAGGAGTTGAGCCTTGCGAGCCCGAGGTGCGCCCAGGTATCGAGTTACCAAAAAGTGCCAAACATAAATCTTTCCCTCAGCGATAAGCGAAAAGTATTCAAAATGAATTATGAAAGCAGCGGCCTCGGGGGCAAACGCCGGGGATCAGAGATTGCCGTTGCCTGTCCTGTCCGGGCGTCACATGCGAAATTCATCATTTCGTAATTAGAGCGAAGCTGCTGCTCCGAAGCTTTCTGACCGACTTTCCTCCTCCAGTGGTCACAAGTGTTAATAATGGCAACATTTTGTGCTTTGGGGGCTCGTATGTGGTTTGCGCTGCGGTAAATGAAATTAAATTGTCCTTTTTCATTCTGATGCATATCAGAGGATGCTGGAGGACAACATTGACAATAAATTAATATTAGCGCGCGTCCAACAGCAGCAGCAGCTACAAGGAAGAGGAGAGAGAACCACCCTCGGGCCGGGCTAAACTAATAAACCATATGGAGATGGAGCGCCAACGCATGTTGCGTGTATGAGAGAGTGTGTGCGAGCGAGATAGCGCACAACTAATGTGAGACTGGTGTCAGTTTGCTGTCATTGTACTTTGCAGTGTGGGGGAGAGATGAGCAAACTTCAGTGTCAGTCAATTGTGCAAACAAAGCGCATTCAGTTGATGAGCGGAACCTGCTCTGTGGCTAATTGAGCAACAACAACAGCTTAAAGAGTGGGAGTGAGCACACTTATGAATTAACCGTTGATTGTACTTGCATTTCACTCGCATAAAGACTTAGGTAAGCAGCAATGTCCAATTGAGCGCAAATAATAAATTAACCGTTGCTCGCACTCAACTAAAGCAAGAAATTCGTGAAATGAGCGCAAGCAACTGAGCGAAATTAACCGTTGCTTTACTTGCACTTCACTCAACTAGAACAAGAAATTCGTCAAATGAGCGTTTGCATATGAACGCAACTTGTGAATTAACCGTTGCATCTTACATTTCACTCACCGCATTCGTCAAATGCGGGATTTGCTTATAAAGCAATTCATAAATTAACCGTTGCCTGTACTATTCGTCAAATGAGTGCAAGTGAGCGCAGCTAAGCTGAAGAGAGGGCACAACTTATAAATTAACCGTTGCTTATACTAATTCGTCCAATAAGAGTTTGCATGTGAGCGCAACTTAGCTGGAGAGCGGGGTCAGTTTTGTTTCTGATACGTTTAGCGCCCACAAGAAATGGCGCTCACGCTCTCTTAGGTGCCAGCAGCTAATAAAGTGTGCAAATCCAAAAGCAGATGCGTGTGTGTGTGTGTTGAATTACTCAACTCTCTTGTTCTCTTAGAGTTTGGGTAATTGTAGCCATTCAAAATATGCCAGCAGAAGCAAAGGGCAGTCGGTGAATGTCAGTCGACGGCAGTGCGTGAGCCAGAGGAACATTTAATGATACACATAAATGTGTGTGTTCGTGTGTGTGTGTGTTTGTATAGCCACGGCACACTCACATTTGTACACAGATAATCACTGCCGCCTGCCCGCTTTGGCTTTGCCACTCCCCCAACCACTGTCAGTGTCATTTAAAAGGCTTTGTTGAAACAATTTCATGCATTATTCATTACACGGCCTCACATACACAATTTTCCTCATTTGGCTTTTCCCCCCCAAAAAAAAAAAAAATGAAAGAAAAGAAAATTAAGTCTGTGTATAGTAAGTAAAAATTTAATAAAGAAAAATTTCATTCCGCTGTCTAGTTAAGCGCAGGACTAACGAACTTCCTGCTTGCGCTGCATTAATTGGCCTGCTAGAGTGAGACAGCGATAGGCTTAAGCCTGGTCAAGCTGCTGGTCACCACCACCTCCTCCTCCTTCTGCTGTGTGCAATTAATGCTGCTGTTGAATTTCGTTTATCGATATTAGAGCTCAGCATTTATTGATAGGTTAACGTTATGGTCTCAGCAGTTTCTTATTGCTCTCGGCATCGTCTTCATTTTCTAGTTATCTGCACATTTGGCCATTCTGCTGACTCTTATTGCCACTTGGCAACAATCTCTGCATTCTGATGTGCATTTGCTCCTTGCAGGTAACGTCCTCGTTCTGTATGTGTGTCCTGTGATTTCTATCACACATTGTTGACAGCAGCGAGAAACAATTTCCAAGCACAATAGAGAAAAGCCAGCCAAGTGTCGAATCAGTCGCAATCGCATTGCAAATGGTAAATGGACGAAATGGGAAATAGAAAATGGAAAAATGCTGTAACACGTGCAGTCGAGTCGAGTCGACTCCTGGCTACCAAATTTGTTGGGTGCAAACATTAATTTTATGTTTGTTAATTTCTTTTATTTTCTACATTTTTTTTCGCTGCTCGACTATTTCACGCGCATTTGCATAAATTCCAAGGCGTTTCAGGCCTGCGGAAAATGCACGGCAAACGAAATGAAAATATCCAACAATTGTAGAAAAATTGCGTTAAATTTATCGTCTGTGAAGGCAGCAAATAAAAAACGCAAAAAAGGCTCAAAATTAGTTCAACTAACCAACCCCCCCACCCCAGCAGGCTACACCCCATGCCAAAGCAACCCTTTTGTAAATTCTAAAAAAACGAAAAACTCGAGCACATATGTTGCCTCTAGATGTGGCACTTGAATTTTTGAAGAGCGGAGGGAGTGTGTTGTGGGCAACACTTGTAGCTGCGAATAAATCTTCTTCCATTTCGATTTAAAATGTAGCAGGCAGGTCGAGCTGTCGAAGATTTATGGGCCACATTGTCGAACTGTTCGATTACAAGCCATAATAGAAGTTAAACCCTAAAAGGCTCTCAAAACGCATATGCGAACATAAATCTTTGGCCATCTAATCAATATTATGACTTGTCAAATTATTGTGTACTCAAGTCAGCTCACCCCCCATCTCCAGCTCATCTTTAAAGGATTGCCAGGCCAGGACGACTCCCCGGGGCAACATTTTTTTGCTTAAAGAACTTTCCAGCAACTTGCACTTGGCCAATGGCCAATTAATGCTAATTTGGTTAACCCTTTCAGTTGCGAATCGTTTAACCTGCAACATTTGTTGTTTAATTAGCGCAACGCAGCACATTTTTATGACTCCCCCAACCCCCCATCAGCAATCGCTAGCATAACTATAAGATTCAGCCCTCGTTGAGTTGGCTGCAATATTTGATTGATAGCCCAAGTCCAGCCAGATTATGTAAATCTCTTTGACCTTTGGCTCTGAGCCCTACAGCAAGTGTGCAGAATTGCAAAATTATGAAAATTGGCAACTGGCCGAAACGACGAGCCATTTATCAATTGCCGGGCGGGGGTTGTTTTTGTTAATGAAAACATGTGTCAGCAATAAAATGATAATCATGATTTACATCCGAGCATCATCTTCGATATGATTGCAAATCGAACGTGATCAATTTGCAAATTCTTTTTAATTGCATACAGCTGAAAGACATTAATGAGCGTACCTATCTTAATTTATGGCCCAAAAAGACTGTCAACGCCTGCTGATTGAATCAACAAGCCAACAACACGCGCCCAACAGTATAAAGTACAAAGGGCAGCGAGCCCAACCCTTAAAACTGAAACCACTAATTCATGGCATTAGTGCGAAATTAAATTATTGTTTACACACTCTGCAAATTATGCAAAAACCTGTACATAGCGCCAGCTAACCGAAGGGAGCGCAGCAGACACTCAAAGGGTTGATATTTATCTATGGAAAAGCTGTAAAAACTTTTTGCTGGTTTGGCATTCATTAGCATTGACTTTGCCGATTGTGATTGGATTGACAAATTAAATAAGTTTATTTACATACACATGAGCTAATCAATTCAAAGCCGCATTGTAGCTACATTATGTGAATATTAAAGAAGTGCTTTTCATTAAAATAATAGATCCATGTTTAATAGTTTACTTTAAGTATGAATTTCTATGCTTAGTGCTCTTAGTCTATGTTGCAAGACTTCAATATCGTAAAAATTGTAAGCAATAAATATCTAAAATATTTCAGATGTTGCTAAATTTTTCAATAATATTAGTCGAATAATTAAATGCAAAAATCAGACGTTACAAGTATTGAACTTTTAAATAATCCTAATGCTTATGCATTTTTGTTATCAATTTCAATTGAGTATGAATTATACTTTTCTTGAAAGACGAACTCTCCTTGATATTTTTTTGCTTAGTATACTTAATTTATTATAACTTAGGCTAATGTTATTGGCAATAACTGATTGTGTATATTAAGTACGACTCTTAAGCGAAACAGTTTGAGTTATTTTTTCTATATTTTCCATGATACATAACTAAGATATTTAGGCTAATGCGAGCAACAGACATTGAACTTAAAAAAATTCTAAAATGTTTTATCAATATCAACATTTTACATTCTTGTGGCTTATGAAGTTGAAATCGAACTCTCTGGTATTTTTCTTAGTTTACTCTATTTATATTAAGTTAGGCTATTGTTATTTCCTTTAAAAATGTATATTATTATTTCATATTATGACTATATTGCTATGCTATCAAAAATATTCTGTTATTTCTTAGAGCTGTTGTTATTATATTTTAGCTTAGCCTGAAGGCCTTTGTTGCTCTGGCTATACTTAATTCTAGGCTACAATTAAAATAAATAAATAACTATTTTAGCTTATAGTAGTCATTTTTGAACTTGTATATCAATTTTGATGGTATAGTGGAGTTTTTAAAATGTATTCCATAGCAGTTTAAATTTAAGTATTCATTCACAAGTTTATTCCAGCTTATTATCGATAAGTATAAACATTTTAGATACAGTAAAGTAAATTTTAAATAATACTTTATTAACAATATCTTATCTACTGCCTCTCAATGCATTCAATTGAGTTTGCTTCATTTAAAGAAACTTCCATTCAAGCCAAGCGCATTATCATTCATCTCTTTCTCCAATTAACTACCTACGTCTCTGGATTTAGCACTGACTTTTTAGAGCCCATAAAGTTGCGAGACATGCTTATCAAAGTGTTTTGTTTGCAGTTTTTAATTTACTGCAATTTGGCTGCCAAATCAAACGGCGATAAGCAGCGCATAAAACTTGAGACTGAGACTCGAGTTCCACTGTGGGTGCCATGTGTGCGCAAACAAACTAAGCCCAAGTGCAATAATTCAGTCACCCAGTCACCCACTCACCCCCTCACGCTCTCTGCTGCGCTAGCATTTGGATTTATTTTTTAAAATGCCGCAGGGATCGATTATTACCGTTCAAATTCGCATAAAACGTGCGAGTTGCCAAAACGATTTTAAACTCGAGCATACGACAATGCACGAAATTGTAAAGAAAGAAAGATGGGGGGCACATACATATGTGACGCACTGTACTGTATTTTGGGGGTAGGCAATAATTTAAGGAATTTCAACTCAATTCAAAGTCGCATACAAACGAAATTCTCAGCGATTTCGCGATATGAATCTCAATAAAAATGCATTTAAAATGTTGACAAAGGATCTGCGAGCCTCTGTTACACTTCATTTGAACAATTGCGTCAAGGGGGTGGCCCAAGCAATTGCAGAGAATTTTGCACGCCATTTGGCAGTAACTTAGCCACAGCTGAGCTCAAAGCGCAATTCTCATAAATTTAGAATGCTTTTGTCGAATATTATTTAAATTACTAATTTGAAATAAATTGCAGCAAGACAAGTAAATAATGCAGTACACTGTTATTAATATAGTAGTAGCTTTGTATTGTTAATATTTTGACAGTCATAAGAAGTGTCTCATGCTGTGTGTACATCATTTACTGTTAGGTTTCCACAGAAAGGTCAAACCTTGTGCACAATAATGTCATAAATTTCATTAAATGTCAAGACACCTGCCCAAGCAGTGGGCACTACCTGCGCCCGAGTCGCTTGACAGGGAACAAAAACTCAGTTTATTAGTGTAGCCGGTGGTGGCTGCTCCAAGTGCTTTGGGCACATTTGCGATGCAGTTTTGTGGTGCGATGACAACATCAAAGTCTTGACTGAGACAATTCGAAAACTTGTTTCGTTCGCTTGCTGCTTGGGGTAATTATGTTGAACAATGAGCAACAATTCCAGTTGATGCAGTTCCAATTAGTCACATTACACGACAAAAGGCAAAAACATGTTCCACACTATAAATGGTCAATAGAATGAAACAACCCACGACGAGCAGCAGCCAAAGCGAAGCTCTAATGCATAAACAAAATATGAAAGTCAAGCCATCAGTCTAAGCCATATTTAAACTATGGTACTTAATTTAATATAGTGCAGCTGTCAAGTTTATAAATCTTTGGTACTTGATTGACAGCGTTGCAGTTTCAACGCTAATTGAACGCAATTAAAAAGGAAATTAAAATTTAAATTACAGTCACTACGCGGAGAGTGCTCTAGGCACGTGTCCATCACTGCAGGCCAGTTTTAGACATGACTGCGCGCTATCCTTATTAGGACTTGAGACAAGGCGTTTGGCTTATAAGGACACATAGCTGGAATTCTATTTTAATTTACGCCAAAGCTAAAAACTTTGAGCTCTTTGTTTACCCAAACTATTCTTGGAAATCGTATCTCGTAGTTAAAGCACTTCCTTTATATGCTCGTTTCCGTTTCAACATCGATCTACCTGTACTCAAATTTCTTACGAATGAAGCCATCTACACACCCAAGCAATTAACAAGTCTGTAGCCCCCAGTTGTTGTTGTTGTTCTCGTTGATGATAATGACAGCCATGATGTTGATTTCAATCTTGGCGCAGCACGCGCTCTGAATTTTGTTCACCTACTGTTTAGAAATAACAACAAAGTTTTCATTCACTTGTCTACAGATTTTAATTCACGCCCGCTCCTTGCTGCGTCTTTTTCGGTTTTGTTTCTCTTAATTTCTATCTCAAATTCTGTTTCATTTTTATTTTTGAAGAGATGCTATCACTTTCATAGCAAATAGCGTGTCGCTGCACGTGCTTTCAATATTAAGCAGCCTCACACTTTTATGAATGAAACTTGAAAATATTTCAGCTACTTAGTTCCTAAATTCAACTGAATAATCGAAACACAAAACCTATCGATATCTTATGTGATATATGCCCTCATAGCTGGGGAGGGTTTCTACTGCTAGTCTCAAGGCCAGTTACACTTACTTTTGCTTATTTGCTATGATTTATTACTGCAAATAAATTGAGCTCCCTGCGAGTGTGAGTTTTGCTTGGTTTATTTCACGCTCTAATTTTTTTTGATAAAGCCCACTTCATGTCTGGTAGCAGATGGAAAGTTGCTTGCAACATTTGCCACACGCATTATTTCTGCATAATTTTCCAATATTTTATATGACAGCCATAAAAATTGTCAGCACAATTAGAAACAGGTTGCAAATTATGCCTAAGGGCACTTGTTTCAATACAATAAGTAATCTTTAGTATTTGCAATGCTACAGAAAGTCAAAATGATTTATTTCAAAAATTAGGCAGATATAGAAACATGTAGAATCTAACGAAAGCTTTAATTAAGACCTGACATTGATCTTAAGTCTGTTGAACTTATCTTGAACTTGAACTTAACTTCAACTTAAATCTGTTTTCAATGCAGAGCCCTCAGATTTTTTTTTAAGCAATGGACTCTAACTTATTTAACTATTAATAATTGATACTAACCCAGAGCTGATTAAGATTTTGGGTTTTTCCTAGTCTTTGCAACAAATGGTCTTAGCACTTGAAGCTTAAATAATTCAATAATTCATTTTAAATAAATGTTTTAATAATTTTCTTTTACCGTCGACCATTCATAGTTGACATTAAATAAATTAATATATATAAATATATATTTATGACATTTATTATTACAGATGCAGAGTTAATTTTTATAGTTGTTAGTGTTTATAGTTTCATAGTAGACATTAAATAAATTAATATATAAATATATATTTATGACATTTATTAGTTACAGATCCAGAGTTAATTTTTAATTTATATTTTAGGCATATTAACTTTTTGAATTGAATATATCACAAATATAAATTTCACAATATAAATATATATTTCCCAATAGTATATTTAATTTTAAATATTTTTGTAATCCTTTTCTTTTATCGTCGATTTTTTAAGCTCAGCTACTTTCTAGAATGAATATTTCCTGCTTTCTTATAAGTAAAACATTATATACTTAACGATAAGCCTAAGCTGCTTTTTAAGAAGATTATTTCATGCTTTCTTATACAATAACAACCCATAATATAGCATATTTCATCATCTAAAATCTCTGTTTCTTTTTTTTTATAGCAACTCAAAACTGCAAATGCTGCTAATCAAGTTGAGCGAAAGGGTTCAGCGCGTGTCCTGGCATATTAGCAGTGCGTTCTATTGTGCTCTGGGGTACGCTTTTCATTTGGCCAAATGCTCGGAACCATAAGTCATCTTGGGCCCCAGGAAAGCGAGCGCAGGTCATTTGTTATGTGTGGACCATGACGAAAGTGTCGCCCAGTGGACATATGTGGAATTGGAATTGGGTGAGCCAATATTTGTGTGCTCTATGTGCTGGGGGATGTTATGAGCATGGGGGGATGCACTTGTTTTGCTTTTTCTTTGACAAATGATGCGCGCTGGAATCAAACTCTGCGATTTATCAAGAGTCAAAAATTATAAATAGAGAAAATATTTGGCAATGCTCGCATATCTTTTAAAATTAATGGATGCGATTTGAAGCTAAGCAGAGTCCTTTGGTTGAATGCACCTTAGACGTGTGTGTGTGTGTGTGTGTGTGTGTGTGAGTGTGTTGGGGTGCAGCAGCTGTTTGGTGGTCTCTGTATCGATTTTCACTCAGACGCCGTCGCAAACGTGACAAGCATTTGCAATTGTGATAAGAACACTTTTGAAGCGGAGAGCGCATCTCTCTCAAATGTCGCTGCTAAAGTTCAAAGTGTGCCAAAAAATACAAAAAAATTAGTTAGTAATTATTTGGCTTTACTTTCGTTGCGACTTTAAGTGCAAGCGAACTAGCGTCAAGCCGTCTGGTCTGATCTGGGTCTGGCTGTGGCTCCTGCTCTCTGCTGCTCTGTTGCTTAGCCGGCATCCAGCTGTGAGCTCTGAGCTTAAGTGCGGACATGCTGCGAACATTTATCTTAATTGCCATTCAATTGGGGACACCGCGGACAGCAGCGAATTCAATTTGCATACACACGCGATGTCTGTCGGCAGCTGAAGCCAAAGCCAAAGCCAAAGTGGCTTGAGTCTCTGCTCTTGGCCTGGTCGTGTGTCTGCCAAATTCCATGCACACAGCTTCTGTTGCAGCTACTGCTGTTGCTCTTGTTGTTGTTGTTGCTGCAATCACCGATGCTCAATGTTTGTGCAACTAATTAACATTTTTAATGGGCAATTCTTGTTGGCATGCCCAACAAATGAAATGGAACAGCTCCTGCTCCAGCTCCAGCTCCAGTCGCTGTCGTTTGATTTAGAGTGCATTTAACATGGATTTTAAGTAATCAAGAATTATGGCTAAAACACTTAATTAAATCAAAGTTTGCGCTTAGATCAAATGACTACGGATTTATATTCTAAGCTATTTAATTACGCTAGGCAAGCAAACAATCAATTTCAACTGATTTAAGCGCGTTAAACACGCGTATCAATAGAAAAGATATTTAAATATTATTGATTATTTATTTTAATTTTTAAAAAATATTTTTCGTTAAGTTTTGCTGTTAATTCAAGTTGCCAGATTGGTTTAAGCTTTTTAATTACATTAGGCAAGCATGCAATATATTTTCTTTTCAATAAATTGAAGCTAGCTAAACGCCAAAATAAATCCTAATAATTTTTAGCCGTCATGGTATTTTTTTTTAATTTTTTAAAATTATTTTTGAGAGGTTTTGTTGAGAATCCAGCATCGAATCACTAATAAATTCAAATAGTTTTAATTTATATGCATAGATTTTGTGCAACAATTGCTTATTTTATAGCTTGAAGTAAATTTTGAAATTTTATGTAGCATATATAATTTTTTTTAAAATTTTTTTAATTTGTGTAGCTTTGTAGATTTAAATTATGCCAAATTTGTTGCTAGTTTATTAAAGCTTTAGCTTTCAACGTTAATGCATTGCACTTGGTGTACATAAAATATGAAACATAAATTCAATAAAAATGTCAAAGCCTCAAAATGTGTGTTGCGCTTAAATTATTCAGTTCTGATTCTTTTCTTCTCTTTTGATTGACGCACACGCGTGTTCACGGATTCGTTTGATTCACATGCAATTTGAGGCAGAAACTGCCAGTTAGGCCAAGTATTATTTTGTGGTGGCAACTGACACGTGCTGTGGGCGGGGGTGTGACTGACGCTATTAGAGTGATATGTGTGGGCGGTGGGCGAAAATATTCATTAGTTGATTTTTTGAGCTCTTGTAGTTTAATAACTTAACTAAATGGCGCGACATTAAGTTGACAAATGTCTTAATAAGCAAAGCAGCGACTTTGTCACGAAAGGAGTTAAAAATGAATTCGTCTGCCTGTCTGTCTGATTCCCCAAAGGAACTTGTTTTTAAGACTAGGCGCTGCAGCTCCGGGATGATGATATCGTCGTCTGAGAGCTACCAAGACGATTCGCCGATTCGCAGCTCGCCCAAGTGTAAGACTATGAATAATAAAAAGGGTTAAATTAGCATTTTCACATTTATTTGAGCGATGACATGCCCAGATACGACTTATTGGAAGGGTTATGTGCCCATGGCCCAGAGATTGGGTTTATTAGCGAGCCAGACGCGGGGCGCGAGCAACGCGTGCGGCGGCAATGATGAGGCGCGTTAGGAAGTCGAAGGAGGGGGGGGTGCGAGTTAAGAAATTGCCAAAGCAATTTCCGATGACACACACATGAAAGGCTCTGGAACTCTGGGGATAATCACCAAGAATACTAAAACCGGAAGCTGAGCATAGTTCAAGTTGAAGGCGTTTAAGCATTGGCGTGAAGAGATTGAACAGATTAGAACAGCAGCAGCATCTACTACAATTGAGATGAACGATGCTATTGTATTTATGAAAAGGGTGTAAGATCTATAATGAGCATTATTTTTATAGTAAATATGGGAGGAAAAGTTAAGATACAGATCTCTTACTCCTGTTAAAGAAATAAGGAATTAAAGCTCATAAAAGTGAATGAGAATATTAAGGAATTAGTTAATATAAAACAGAAAATAAGTATAATGGGTAGAGAAAGGCACAGAAAACAAAATTTTGTATTTCATAATATAAATTTATTTGCAATTATAGCTAACAATAAGAATTAATTGCAGTACAGCAGCCAAAGCATTTGAGGCCTTCAAGCTTTGATAATGCGAATTGAAAATAAAAGTTACTTGCCTATTTTATTTGTAACAGAATAAGAATTAAAATTGTTTTTTAATAAAAATAATTGATACAAAATATTTTTGTATAATTTTTATTTACATAAATCAGCAGCAAAGGGGTAAGCATTTATATATGTAAAAAAATATGCTTTTAATTTCTTAAATTATAAAAAATTATAAAACTTAGAATTATATTATACATATATTATATCTTTCAAACATTATATTATATATATATCTTTGTATTCTATAATAAATATATTAAAGTAAAAGCTACTTGGTGATTCTTAGATATAAATTTAATTTTTTCTTTCAACTGTGTTTCAAAATATTATAAAACTTACAATCGCTCTACCCACTCGAATTCAACGCTCTGAGTTGTTTTTGTAGACTTCGTTTTGTTGTTGTCCTCGCGTTAAACATGCGCAAAAATGTAAAAAATTTGATTTAATTTATCGAGATACTTTTTGAGCAAAAGACTCACCTGCCTGCCTGGCTGTTAACTTGGCTTGCACACACGCTTTGAGCGTTCGACAAAAGTGGCCCAAACCAAACGGCAGACACACAAAAAGCGCATAAAATATATTTGAGAGTTTTTTGGGATATTTGGACCAGCGCATTCCGCGCATATTTTGCAATTTCAAAATGTTGTCTCCAAATGAAATCAATCAGTCCCCCCAATGTGCCTAACGAGCAAACTAAAAGGTACGCTTTGTCTCTAATAAGTTAAGCCCCAATAAAGTACAAATGGGACACTGATGCTATTTTATTTAATTTGTCACACATGCCACAGCCCAAATGCAAATGCAAATTACACAGGCGAGAGTCGAGAGTCGAGATAAAAGCTCTCTGAGCCATAAAATATGTCATATTTTAACAAAATGTTGCAACCAAAATTACAATAAACCCATTTGCTATGCTTACCCTTTGGGTTTTCATGTGGGACACACACGACTGTGGCAATTAGCCACAAAGAATTAGAAGACAACGCGCTGGAGTCTGCAGCGCAAAACAATTTCAAAAGTTTCATTATCTATTAGAACATAAATGAAGATAGAGAGCGCTACGTAAGTAGCAACAAAGAGAGTTACTCATACTACAAATAATAGTAATTTAATTTGAGTTTAAGCGAAGACTTTACTCTATAGTGAAATTTGAATTTAAACAAAGTCTTTAGTGCATAATATAATAGATTACTATAGCAATAGTTATTATTAAGCTATTAGCCAATTGTATAGCCAATTTAATTGTACCATTATGCGTGTGTGTGTGTGTGTGTGTGTTTGTGTGTGTGTTGGTTTAATTGCTAATTAGAGACACGTCATAAAATAAAGTTGGCCTCGAGCGCAAATCTAGCAATTAGCTCAGACAAATTAGTTTACCGCCCGTTTGGGAGCAGCCTGTGAATTCCCCAAACAAAGTTTGACTAGCCACGCCCACATTTGGTCGCTTGGTCAGCTGCTCCCCTAACTGCATTCAAATAAGTTGCGCAACTTTTGCGTTCAGAGGCAATAAAAAGAATCAAATGCAATTAGCATAAAAAGGAAATTTATTTGTGTTTACAGCTTCGAAAGTAGCACAAAGATTAATGAGATGTTGCACATTCCCCAAAGACACTTGGCCAGGTGTCAAAGTCAAAGAGCACTTAATTGCGCTTGGACTGGGTGGAGGTCCTTATGCTAATAAAATGACAAACTGACGAAACTTATAGAGTGAAAGGCATTTCAACAATTCGCAGTAGTAAATCAGACTTAACTTTTTATTGCTGTCGGCTTAAGGGTAACGCATTGTCATAATTCGAAATTAAATTTATCAGCGGCATAATTAGTGGCTATAAATAAGCATGTGTGCATGTGTGTGTGCTGTGGCCACAAGTGTGAATTATGGCCAAAGGACATAGCTCTGCATATATCGACGCTTGGGCGCTGCGCAAAATTAAATTAAATTGTCCTTTTTCATTTCGATACAGTGGGCACAAAACCTCTGGAGGTTACACACGCACACACACACACACACACTCACACTCGTATCCTCGTCAGCTCCATTAAGCCAATAAAGCATTCGTTTCATTGGATTACATAGCCTCTGATGCAAGCTGGCAGCTGGGCGAGCCTTTGGGGGCGGGGGCGTGGCGTCCGATTACACAAATAGCCCAGCACACAATTTGTGGACATAGCGCAAATAGCAAGTGCAGAATTCAAAGACAGTGCGGCCCACTAATTTGTGCAAATATTTTTACAACAACTGCGGATATATATTTTGCAATATAGTTCGGGTAGTAAATCATTTGGAGAAGTTCAGACGCAGGCGCTACTGATTAACACGCAGGGAAGTTGAGCCTGTGTAATTACAAACTGCCAGTTCCCCCCTCTGTTCGAAGTTCGACTGACTGGCTGCTAGATAATCATTTAATCCTCGAACTATGCAGCGCTATTAAGCGTCTCATACATTATTCATCAGCATAGTTTCTATCTATCATATCTAGATTTAATAATGAACAATCCACTGTTCAGTTCTCCATTTCTCCATTTGGCTTAATTCAAGCAGAAGCGATGTCCTGTCGCTGATTGTGATGGATCAACCAGTTCGATTTGCCACAATTGAGTGACTTTCAATTGAAATCTCTTGGCTTGGCAGCTGCCACGCCCACGCACAAGTCAGTTGCCAAAATCAGTGGCTGTCTTATATATTTAGCCAAGTTTAAGTTGTAGCATCAATTTTGCTTTTTATAGCAGCGTTTTCATTTTTTTTAGTACATATGGTCACACCTTTGTCTGTGCCACATGCCACATGTTACTTGTTTAAACAAAAACCCGCAATCAGCCCACAAATTTGTTGCATTAGTGTGAAATTAAATTATTGTTTACATGCTCGTAATTATGTTTTGAGCAGCGACTTTGCCCTTGCCAGGACCAAGCCAAACACACCCCTTGATTGCAGCCCCTTTTTTTCGACTTTAAATTTGCCGAAGGGTTACGCTGACTTTCACACCCAACTGGCAACTGCTCTGCATTGGCATTGGCATTGGCATTTGCATATGCCTGACCGTAGGTCAATTTCGTATTTAATCGTATTCAATTTCGAGTGGATTTGTTTATAATCCTTGCCGCCAACAGTTAAGCACAAATGTAAACAGTGAAAGCAGCAGCGTGTCCTGCCAACTTTAAAGCGGCAACTTTAAGCTGCTTTGCAACCCTCTGACAAATCGGATTTGCTGCTTTTTGTTGCAAATGCCACTGGGATCGATTATTACCGTTCAAATTCGTATAAAACGTGAGCGTGCCTAGGATGCGACCCTGGAGAGAGAGAGAGAGATTTTTGCAAATCTGTCAATAGAATTCATAGTGTTCCATGTGTGTGTGTGTCTATGTGTGTGTGTCATAACTTAAAGAATTTAGAGAGACAAACTCTCCCCATTGATTTGCTGCGCTATAAAAATGCATTTGAAATTTTCTTTTGTTGCGCTGCACATAGCCAAAGGTTAATGCTCTTTTGATATTCAAGCTGATAAAATTCCTAACAGTTTATTAAAAAACGCAGCTTAGACAATTTAAATGCAAATAGTTAATGCGCTAAAAGTTGTGCTATAAATAAAAAACTAAAATTCAACAGTCGTTTGGAATAACTTTTTCATATATGCATATTTTATATATTTTTATTATATATTAAATATTTGAGCTTCGTAATTAATTTATTTTATATAAAACTGTTAAATCTTTGTGCTCGAATAAAATCCTTTGCCTTTTGTTATTTGCTGAACGCGGCTAAAATAATAAAATTTTGCAATTGGAGCACAACAGTCAGTGAACTGATGCGATGATGTCAACAGTTTGGCTTAAAAGTATTCATATAAATTCCAGTTGTGCTCCACTTGCATGTAATTGCCATAAAGCAAGTGAAGGACACACTCGTAATGAAGCAATTTATATGAAAGTCATGGATTAATAACAGCGCCGAGTTCACCCCCTAAGCTGGGTCAGTTTCAATTAAAGCGAGTGAGCCTAGACAAATGCAAACTAGTCAAGCTCTAATTTAGTTGGCTGAACATCTTTTCTTGGTAATTAACATAGTCAAGTTTGTTGTGTAGCTGATTGACAAAAGATTTGCTTTAGTTGTTAAAGTTCATGGAGCGCGTCATGTTGCAGCTCCAATGAGCAACATTGTGGCAACACTTAAATTTGCATAATCAAAATCAAAAACATCATTTCCATGCCGATTCGACTCTCTCTCACTTTCTCTCTCTATTGTTGCTGGTCTCTTGCCACTGTCAATATGCCTGCCACGCACTTAGCCACTTGGAAGCCGCAGTCGGCTTTTAAAATTATGCAAATTCAATTTGACGACACTTTTCATGGCAGCAGCAACACCCCACCCCACCCCACCCCACCCCACTCAGTGTGCTTGTCAAAGTCCTTGCTCAGTCATAAATTCGAATAACTGTATTAATATAATTGGTGGGTGAGGCGCAGCGAGCGCCTGGGGGCGGTTCTTAAAATTAGATTTACTCGCATTCGAAAAGTTGCCCCCACCCCACCCCCAAGCAGCTGCACCCCCTTGTTGTTGTTTGTTGTCTCAGCCAAGTGGCAGTTGCTTTACTTAAAGTTCAACTCGAACTCTTGCTACATTTAACTTGCAACCTTCATAATTTAAACTCGTATCTTATCAGTAATAATTTGTAGCTGAGCCTACATATAATTCATGTTTCAAGTTTTGGACTTGCAAATCGTTTTATTATGCAAGCGAATTGCACTGCATGGACCACTAGCCTATAAATAATTAATTTAGATGCTTGTGAATTTATGGGCGCCTGCTTAACTGTTGCTTCAAAGATTTGTGGCTGGCCATTTAGATGGCTCAGATTAGGGTTTTTACTCTAAATAAAATAAAGTTAAAGCTTGTGCCAAGTGCTTAAAGTTTTTGGCGTTTTACTTGAGTTTTGTGGCGCGTTTTGGGCATTGGCATTCCATTGATGTGCGTTGGATAATGCGTTTATGGCATCCTGCAGCCGTTAACTGTCTATAAAAATGCACATTATTGTAATGTTGCATTGTCGTTGCTCGAATGGCTCGAATGGCACTTGGAGTGCTTCCCACTTCTTGCTTGGCAAGCATCCATTTTGGCTTCGCCACGCTGTGGCGTGTCGCTAATCTCTGGCACTTGGCCATGCGATGTCCTGCTGGCGAAATGCTTAAGTGTGTGCCTGGATTACACACACACTGCCACACACACACACTAATACACTTTGCGCTTGAGCATTCGATTGGTATGGCTTGCGCCTTAAGGTATGCAATGCATTTGTTTTTGGACTGACCAAAGCCAAAAGACATTCCCATTAGAGTCTCTCCCAGTTGGAAAATCTCGTTAAGCAGCTCAGCTCGACACCACCAATTTTCCAAGAGGGGTGTCCGCAAATGTCAGCAATAAAAAGATAATCATGATTTACAGCCCAGCCTCAATATGTAGCCTGGAATGTCAGTCAGTCAGTGAGCAATGCTGAGCTGTTTATTGCTTAACATTCCAAGGATTACAGCTCGACGCTGTCAAAAGTTCTTGTTCGGCTGTCAATGTTCTTTTTATTAGCATATTAATTGTACGCGCTGCTCAATTAAATGCCTTGCCGAGCATTTAAACTTTGACACCTGCGCAGCAAAGCAAGTCAAAAGTCAAATAAACTCCATTAATCTTGGTTCGAGGCCATGGGCAAATAAATCGCTTTTTTATGTTAATGGCACTGCAAAAGAACTTTGCGTTGTTGTTTATTGTTTTTTTGTATGTTTAACATCAAAGTACACTTGCAAAAAAAGGTAATAAATGTGTGTTTGTTGGGGGCGCTTAAGCTAACTAATCTTTAATTAACTAAAAGGCAACAAAAACAATAATAATGTGTTGTATTTTTATTTAAGCTTAAATTTTACTCAAATACGTTTTTTAATAGAGTTTAGGCTTGAATATTTTAAATCATTTATTCATTTCTATTATATAATATTTCTCTTTGTGTTTATGAATATTTATTCAAAAATAATTGCATTTTTGGATATAGAATTTAATAACCCCCAACCTCACTTAGTCGAGTTTAATATTTTAATTCAAAACTTTTATTTGCTTGCCTTAGACTTTCGCTTTTAATAGCGAATTAGTGAGTGATTGTAATCATTATAGATTGAACTAACTTCCAAATACGCACTCAACCTTTTTGCTCAGTGTTTCAAGGGTGTTCTAGATCCACTTTGATTAGCAGCGCACCAATATTATCTTACACACATGACACAGCAGGAAGAATTGCACAGCAAGTGGCGAAAAGTTTGCTCGAGTTGAAGTTTTATTTATTGGATTTTCTACAATTGCAGCTAAAAGGACGAAAGCAAGCGAACTGAAAGGTATTTGGCAATGATGGTCCCAGGACAGTTGGCTGGCTGCCTCGACTAGTGTCCATCAAATGCAAAAAGGAAACTTGCGTCTCCGCTGACGAGGCGCATAAATTATCCTTTTCTTGCGATTCGCTTGGCAAGTGTGAAAATTTGCGCAGACAAGTGCAAAATAATGATATGCAATCCAATTTACCAAACCCCGGACATGAACTTGGACACCCGGTCGGTCATCCTAGGAAGTTGCACATTCATCACTTTTGTGATGAACTTGTCTGCTTCACTTCCTGGGCTGCCCCAAGTGTCAATTTGCAAAGCATTAACTTGAGCTACGCGTTCTTTCTTTCTTCACACACACACAAACGAGCACACACACTGAGGCATGTGTGGCAAGTCTGTGTGGCAACTTGTGCGACAAATGCTGTCACGCTAGTTAGCAGGCCGCCAGCTTGGGAACGGGTTAATTACTGCGGCGTCGTTATCTGTCCCATATGAGAAGCGAGTGCTGCTGCTGCGACTGTTTTTATTGTAATTGTGTTGCAGCCATTTTTGTTGTTAAAATATGACATATTTAATGGCAGCCGCGATAAGCATCCAAAGCATCCTTTGGAGCTCATACAGTAAGCAAACTTATCCTTAAAATTAGCATAGCTTCAGTCTCAGCTTCAGCTTCAGCTTCAGCTGCGTAATGAAATAGAATTGCTCCCATTTGTACTTTATTAGGGTTCGCGTTGTTCTTTGTTATTATCACAGATAATGTGGCATGTTCTTTGTGTGTGTGTGTGTGTGGCATGGGGCACACTACAGATTTTAATTTTTTGACTTTTGCTCATTTCGTTTGTTGTAACGAATTTTAATTGTCTTTTGCTCGCGTTTTTTCTGTAACTTTTAACGCTTAAAAAAAATCATTTTCAGCCCATAAAATACAAACATAAAATCATCCACCTGTATGCCAAGCTAAAAAAAATACTAAAATACCCTCAAAACAGTTTACGTTGTACAAAAAAAAAAAATTTGTTCAACTAAATTTGCATAAGAAAATCGTAAAAATTTTCTTTCGCCTTTTAATTGCCAATTTCAGGCGTGACGAAACGTTAACTTTACGCATCTAAAGAGTTGAGTGCAAGCAATAAGGAATTAGTTAGTTAATCCTGCAATAGCAAACAGCAAACTCAAGAAAATTGTCGCCAGCTGCTTAACATTTGTTTATGGCTGCGATTTTGCTTTAATTGCTGCAGGTTTCTTAACCTTACAAAGGAAAATCAAATCCACAACATGGCTAAATATTTTTTTATAAGCAAACAAGCGTTACATTGTAGTATTAAATATAAAAAGAAATAAATACATAAGACTATGAAAGTTCAATTTGAATTTTTACGCTACATTATTTTCAAAGCTTGAAATTAGCTGCAATTGTTTTTGCCGTAACTTTCTTTAAAATATTTCCAAGTTAAGAACTTTTTCCAAATATGTAAAAGCCAAATTTGAATGCAGTTTTGCTCAGTCGAATGCCATTTAGTTAACTTAGAGCGCTTGCAAGTATTTCCAAAGAAAATTGTTCTATTATTTTGTTCATATCCCGGCTACAATGATTTATAATTCTTTCCTCAAATTAAGTTATCTTAAGATTAACTTTACTAAGCAATTATAATATCATTTCTGATAAATTATTAAATATTAAAAATATTATGCATCAATTTTCTGTTTACTTGACCTACAAACTAAAGACTTTGCTAGCAATTCTAACTCAGCTGTATGTGTGCATATTTGTTTGTGTGTGTGTGTGTGGTAAAGTGTTTGGTTTTCCTGTGGGAAATGCGTTGGTCAGCAATTTGAAATGGGCAGAAGCGAAGACACATGAGCATTGCATAAGCCATTCAAGCAGCCGCAATGTTTACGTTTACGTTCGTCTGTCCGTCCGCTCGTGCGACTGGGGTCAACGCAACTGTCAGTGTTAATAAAGGCCTGGACACTTTGATGGCGACATCAGTCGAGTGTTTCACGTTTGTCAAGTTGAGTTGCCTGGTCAATGGTTCGAATTCGAACTTTGAACGCGCCAAATACTCAATACCCAAGGGAGCAGTTTCTAATGAAGGCCAACAACAACCAAGGGGCGGGGGGCGGTGCAGCTCATTTGCTGAAATTTTTGACGCTTTATGAGGTCCCTTTAGTGCTGAGTGTGCGCAAAAATGTAATTGAATGAATGAATACGAGCGCAGCTCAGGCGGAGGATGGGGGAGTGTCTGGTAAGGTCAACATCAGGCCGTGACTTCTTGAAGCAAACCATAAAATGTTTGTCTTCCATTAGGCCAACATCCCAACACATGATGATGACGCACACACACACACACATGTGTGAGGTATGTGACTCCAACTCCAATGCGGGGGCATCTCATAATGCAAAAGCCACGAAGCGCCAACAAAAAATGAAACACATGACAAAAGTTATGAGCGGAGCTGCCTTTAAAATAAGTTTAACTTGTTGTCAACGTTGGTTTTTTGTTTATAACTCGCTGCGATTCGCGTGACTCGCGTCTCTCCTGTCATGACTTCAGTCACGAATGCAAAGCGCGAACTCATGTTCGAGTCCAAGTCCAAGCCTTGGCTGATACTCCAGTCTCATGTTACGGGCATCAAACATCAGCGGGTTTCAATAAATCGAAGCCGGGCGAGCGGCGCAGTCAGGCAACAGTTGCCTGTCGCTGCCAAATTATCATGACAACTTACTTATTTTTGAAAAAGTTTCGGCTGCTGCAGCAGGTATCATGAGTTGCCCGCTGAGTTGGCAAACAGTTTGCAAACAAGTTTGAAGTTTGCCACAGCGCCGCAAATGATAATTAGTTGCGCACTCTGCCTCAACTTGGGGGCGGCAGGATGAAAACTAGTTAAGCTGCCACTTGTCACGTTCGCTTCACAAGCTGACACTTTGTAAAAAGTCTGGGAAAACTCGGAAAGCCCAACCTACCAACCAAGTAGCCAAATGAGCGCTGGCTTAAGCAACTAAGAAGCGAAGCAGAGAGCAGAGCATTTTACACGGCAAACAATTTTCTAATGAGAAAGCGAACCAAGAGCCAGTAAGTTAAATTGCAGATGTGTGAATTTATTTTAAGCTGAAGCAGCTATGCAAAAATAGTTTAGATTGTGTGCGAATTTAGATAAAAACTATGATAACTTGATTAGAAGTATATGAATTTCTCTTAGCTAAAGTTTAAATTGCGGCGAATTTAGC
Source organism: Drosophila busckii (assembly GCF_011750605.1). NCBI lineage: Eukaryota > Metazoa > Arthropoda > Insecta > Diptera > Drosophilidae > Drosophila > Drosophila busckii. The sequence goes on from NC_046606.1 coordinate 9,792,433, forward strand.
ACAAATTTAATTAGCAATAAGAACTTCCATATTACAAAATGAAGAATGGATGATATATGAATCTTTTCAAGCTGAAGCATCTATGTGAAAATAAGCTTAATTAGAAAGTTTGCTTAGTAGCAAATTTAGCTAAAAATTAATTTGCAATAATAACATAAAGTTGGCTAAAGAATGTAGAATACATTGGAAAGTTCAGATATTGGGAATTTAGCAAAACTTTAATTTGAAATAACAACATAAATTTAATTAGAAGGAAGATTGGGAATATCTATATAAATTTCTTTTAGATGATTTATTCGAAAATTGGGACAGTCTAAACTGCTGTGAATTTGGCTTGAATTTAATTTGCAATAAGAACTTAAATTTTACAAAATAAGGAATGGAGAATATATGAATCTTTTCAAGCTGAAGCAGCTATGCGGACATAGGTTTAAGTGGAAAGCTTAGATTATGGCAAATTTCGCTAAAATTTAATATATATTCATATATACATATAAATAAGAACATTAATTTAAATTTAACATAGATGAAAGATGAAATTTTTCCAGCTGAAGTATATCTTCGAATAAGCCATATTTGGAAAGTCTGCATTGTGGGTGAAATAAACAAATTCATTGCAGAATTTAGCAAATATTTGTTTTGCAATAAAAATTTTAATTTATACTAGCAAAACTCTCTTTGCTGCTCATTTGCACTCTGATAAAAATCAATTCTACTTAAAGCCTACGCTCCCTTTTGCTTATCAGCATTTCTCTTTTTTTTTCACTTGCTTTGAGCTTCGCTACGAATTTCCATATGCACCTTTTATTTAATGTGCCCTGGCCACAAAGTTTGCCATCTTACGACCTGCCAATAAAATGGATCTTCGATTTTTTTTTTGTACTCAACGAAGTATCGGCCTATTTCGATATGGCCTGGAACACGGCAAGGAAAAGGTCGAAGCATTAAATGTAACTGCACTGTAATTTACATAATTTTCTATTCATTACATAATTCTGTCAATTTTCAATACATTATAATTTGTTAAAAGAAAAAAGCTACTGAGCGCAACCCTCCGCATGAGGAGAGGAGAGAGCGCAAAAATATGCAAAGCAGCGTAAAAGAAAAAAAAAAGAAATGGGAACAAATTATAGGAGGGCTCTTGTTTTGTAATTTGTTTTCGGCTTAAAAAGATTATTTTATGGTGAAAACAGCCCGAGGCCGAGTTGTTCAATTTTTTATGCGCAATATGTCTCAAAAACTGAACAATTGAGAGAGGGCCACACAGCCAGAGAGACACACAGAGAGCGAATTAGCGCGATGCAAGCGCTGAGATAAACTTAACCGAGCTGAGAAATCAGAAATCACGTAACCATTATAAATGCAAATCAAGTGTCAATATATTTGGACTGCAGCTCTGATTTGAATACATTTCACACACACTACGAAATTTTCATTTGGAAAAATTGGCAAAGCGGCATTTTGGCAAATGGAAAAATCAGCAAAGTATAACGCAAAATGCGAAAATCAGCAAAGCAAACAAAATCAATTGGAATCCCAAATGTCAACTAAAAGACAGAGCCAGCCAGCCAGCCGCCATCTGAGGCATACCAATGAGGCTGACACACAAACTCGAGCTCAAACTCCAGCACACATATGCGCAGTTTTTCATTTGCTGGACTTTTCATTTGCTTGGAAAATCTGAGGAAATGCTGCAGTCAGTCAGTTTATTATAACAGACTGCAGAATTATCGCCAACTTGGGAGCAATAAGCAAACTTTTTCTCACTTTTTTTTTTCTTTGCGCTCGTCCACTTATCGCGACTTTATCGCTTTTCATATTCAAATATGAAGTCGCGGCGCTTGGGCTGAGCTGGGCGCTTGGTAATTAATCATTCATACTTGGAGCGTGTGCTGGGCGGGGTGGGGGAAGCTGCGCAGAGAAAAAATGTCTCTCGAGATAATGTCAACATAAATTGTTTTGGCAATTTTATACAATTTTGCTCGCATTATTTATGAACTGTTGGCGCTGCTTGCAACAAGCTGCATGAATTAGCCTCTGCTTGTTGGGTGGGCGTGGCAGCTGGACTCATAATAACATTTTCCAGGGGCAGGTTAAAGCGTCAGGCCATTCAATTTGACGTGTTGACTTTAGCCCCTGGCCAGCCGAACGTACGAACGAACGGGCGTACAAACAAGCAAAGCCTGCCGGACATGACGGACGGACGGACGGACCCACCACTACACCCCCCACCAGTCGCCAGTGAATGCAGCATTTAATGAGCCTGTCATCAGTCAGTTTATTCACTCAACTGGACAGCCGCAGCGCACTGGCCTGCAAGCCAAATTTCAAGCAGCATTTGTTAGGCATGGGCGTGCTGAGCATCCCCCTTTTCATTCTGTGGTCAGCATAGCCGCAAAGTTTAATGAATGGATTAGTCCCAGGGCTTAAGGTTTTGCTAAATATACAAAGAGGTGTAGTGTAGTCTGAATTAAAGCACAAACAATTGTTATAAATAATTTTTGTACATTTAACTTCAGCGTTGCTTATTACTCTTCACTCTGCTTGATTGCTCAGCTCTTGTGCCTTCTATTCTGTTTTCAGAATTATGCAAATTCAATTTTGAGGCACTTCCGCTTTGGCACACGCGCACAGCCACGCCCCTTTTGATAGCAGCCTCAAGCTAGCAATAATTTTAAACTCTGAAGCACAAACAAAATAACAACAAATCTGTGGCAGCTCGGGATAAGTTGAACTATTAAACAACTAGTTGGTCTGTGTTTATGCAGAGCATTTAAAAAACTAGCACAACAAAAGTTAACAAATTTAAACAGAGTTAGTAAAATTATAAAGTCTAGGAATTGTAATAATAATGAATGTTTATAAAAGAAATTTTTCATCATTAATAGCTTATCTGGTAGCCAAACCTGGTTTGTGTCTACGCTTTATATATTTGCCGCAGGGGAAATTCTCGCATTCTGATTGGCTGTTGTTATTCGCTGCAGTGCTGCCAACTTTTAGCCAAAATAAAGCTAAAACAGCGCAGCAATATAGAACATTTATGGCATTAAACTACCTTGACTACGTAAATAATAATTGCAAGTAGACATTTTATTTTTTATATTTGAAGATTAAAATTGGTTTATATATAACCGCAACAAATCGGCTCTAAGTTAATTTTTTATGCTTAATGTATTACACAACCCTCGCCTGGCAATGAAACTAAAATAAAACATAAAGTACAGGGTTGTGAATGTTGCTTATAGATTATTTACAGACTTCTTTTATTTTTTGTTTTGATTGCGGGGTGTCAATAATGCGTATTTCATATTATTGGATTATGCTTTGAGGTTTTAGTGCTGAAACCAAACGAGAATCTTGTTCAATGCTCACTTTGTGCTGCGTCTGGGGGAACTCGCTCCCTTTGCCTCAGTTATTGTTGGTCTAATGGGCCCATGAAAGCACAGATCAATACTTTTGCGGTCCGCGGAGATTCGTGTGGCATTCATGGAAGTTCTGTGGAAGCCTGGGTCAGGTGGAGTTTCAGATCTAGGATAGGCGACAATTGAGGGCTTCGCCAAATACGCTGCTCTTTGATTTTGTTCAACACTCGAGCGACGAGACGACGGCTTCGATGAGTGTCTTCTTTTATACTGAGCATCCATATTGAGAAAATGAGAGCTGGTGGGTTCCTGCATGTTACGCGCCGATCGACGAGCCCTGCGCTCCGCCGCGATTCTCTTCCACTGAATCACCACATTGCGTAGACTTTCACGACTGCTGTCCATATAGCGCTTGCGGGGCCTTTTCGAATCCTTCACTGATAGCATCAGGTTAATTGCACTTTTTGAAGTCATGACGGAAGCAAACACAAATTAGCGAGCACAAAAGAAACGCCAAAACAAATTTTAAAATGAATTTTATTTTAATGCATTTTTTTTTTTGTATTTTTCATTTTTAGTGGACGCCACAATAAAACTAAACTAAACCAAATGACAGCTAAGCAATATTTATTTAGCTAGCTAAGTCTCAACACAAAATTGGGAGATAATAAGTGTTGGAAAATGCCGAACTAAAGACGTTGCATATAGATAAATTGCAAAAAACGTTACTTTTGAAACTGAGCAACATTTTTATTTAATATCCAAATTTTAATACAAAATGTCCTGCTTTATTTAGAGTATTTTTTTTATTTTTTGAGTGCCTATCCAAATTTTCCGTTAACGTTCCGACCTCATCCTGCAGATGCTTTCTTCTACACCAAACACAGCGGATCCCAGTAACCAAAGCTTAAGAGCAGCTGCAACCCAATGGAAAACTAAAGCTGCCACCAATCGTCAAATGGCTGCCCAGCGTGCGGGGGTGGACAGTGCCAGTCTGCTGCTCCTGGAAATGAGCAATAATCAAGAGGAAGAATCGGCCTTTGACAACCGCAGACGCAGATCTTCCCGGAAAATAACCAAGGCGTCCGCCACGCTCGCAGCTCCAGCAGCAGCCGCTCCCGAGCCTGAACTAGTGGCTGCAACAAACAGGAGAAGCTCCATGAATGCCACGCGTGTGAGCAACGAGCCTGGCATCAATATGTACTACCATGAGCCCATTAATATACGCTTTGAGCCTCGTGAGCCTCAAAAGACCGTAACAATAGCTGAAGATGAAGTAGAACACGCTCAGCCAGCAGTTGAAGAAGATAATGTCGAGAAAACCATTACTTGAGATTAATTAAAATAAACCTAGACAGCTGGCACTCAAATTGGCTAAAACGGGTATTCTTTTAACAAGGGACCATAATCATTATAAGTTACTTTATAATTTAAACTTTATAGTTTATTTCTTTGACGAACTAAACTTGTACTTATAAAATTAATTTCTTCGTACAATAAAAATTAATATTAATATTAATAATTATTACTATTTTTAATTGAGTTATGCAAATGTTTTTGATTCTGATCTTATGGCTTGCTTGCTAAATTATTAAAACGGGCAATAAAAAATATTAAAATACAAAACACAAGTTCTTCGTACTATTTTTAAAGTTGTTTGGCTTTTAGGATAATTCGTATAAAATCCATGGAACAAAAATATGCCTAAATAATATCAAAATGAGTCAGATAATACAATTCACATAAACTCAACAAGTTTGTTGCTTAAGTCTTTTTTTTCCTGATCCTGGGCATCAAATCTATCGAACTGCATGCCAGGATAGCCAGGATTGGACAAAAAAATTTTTAGAAAAAAAAGTCTGGGGGTTAGTCGCAAAAAGTAGCTCAAAAACACAAAATGTCATTTTTCTTGGAAACTACAAGGACTACAAGGATGACGATTGGTGTACAAGTATTACACATTGCGAGTTTTAAGAATATGTAATTCAAAGGACGAAAGTCTTTACAGGAGCGGAAAACACCGGTATTTTTCGTACACAGAAATTTAGCCATTACTCCCGAGTCCTTGCCAGGATCTGGATGAAATTAGTGCCAAATGGCTTCTTTTTAAAAGGACTATCGTTCGCCGGGCACATATCCGTTCCAAGCTGGATCTGGAGTCCCGCACTGCAACCTCAAAGGTCCGATCGGAAATGAACAATCTTAAAATGCAGTAGTATGGTTCAGGAAGCATATTTTTGACCTTGTACAGGAGACCCTCGTGCCACACTTTGTCGAAGGCTTCTTTGGCATCAAAAAAGACGCCAACAGAGTATTGCTTGTGCTTGTGTACAAAACAAGCAACATTTGGTTGCTGATGTACAAAATTACCAATCGTTGGTTCCTAATGTACAAAAAAAAGCTTGTCACAGAAATTTGACATGTTTGTTTACTATTTCGTTCATAACTTCGCCAAATAATTTTTTAATCATACATATTTATGGCCATTTTAATTGTGCTTTTCACGCCAACATATGGACATAAAAAACATTTGGATTGAATTTTTTTTAGCCGAGTTATAGCTCTGCAAAGTATGAAATTAAACAAAAAGATACTCTTCAGCATTGGTTTTCTTGCCAAACCTATTTAAAAAACAATTTTCTATCAATGGAACATAACAGAAAATGTTTATTAAGTATCTCATGAGTAAATTAAGCCTAAAAACACTTCTGTGCAATTTTTGGCTGGGATATAGCTGCTCAAGTTAGAGTGAAGAAATGGAAGACCGGCATCAATTTGTTTGTCAAAAATTTACAGGGGTTACATCACGTTTTTGTTCAAAACATCGAAAATGTTTAAATTCCAATTTAATCAGTTTTAATCTCAACAGCATGAATCTTAAATCGAACGACTTTTCGCTAAGTTACAGCCTATCACAGTTTAATTATCCACAGAAATTTCGCTTTTGTTTACTACTATCTTGTTTATAATTTAGCCAAAGAATTAATTAAACCATACAAATTTGAACTCATTTTAATTGTGCTTATAACGCCGAATTACAGCCATTCAAAGGTTGGATAACGCAACGATATGTTATTGATGTAACAATCTGTTGCCATTGATGTAACTATTTTAATAGCGGCGATCGTTGCTGTCTGCCAATGAACAAATACTTACCTTACTTACCCCGTCTGTCCACCGTACTTACCTATAACTATCATCCAATTTTTAGTTATACCCAGTTTAAATTAAACATTGTTTGCATTGTTTATTATTGTACATCAACAACCGGTTGCTTGTTTTGTACATCAGCAACCAATGATTGTTTGTTGTGTACATCAACAACTAAAGGTTGTTTGTTTGTACATCAG